>NW_006199376.1:1103357-1146378 GCF_000334495.1 Tupaia belangeri chinensis
CAGAGTATTTTCGTGGGCTGGTGGGGCACTGGAGTGGTCAGAAGCTAGCCAGATCCCCTAGGGGCTCCCTCCAGTGTTTCTCTGGCTGCTTACACAGGTGCCCTGCTGGAGGTGTGGGTGACTTTCCAGCAGAAGTGGATTTTTCTGAATAAAGTTCTGCATGAAATGAAGATCCAGTTTCCTAGCTCTGAGCTGGTAGGGAATGGGGGTAAAGCAGAGCGGGCAAGGGCTCCTCAAAAGCGGGGCTCAGGTTGGAAGGGGGGAGCTACCTGTCACATTGGCGCTCACTTTTAACCTCTCCCTCAATACAGAACTCTCGTTTCAAGGCCGTAGATGATCAGTATCGGACCCTGATGCGGATCTCTGTAGCTGACCCCATGGTTCTGTCACTTATAGTGCCCAGTGCCAAGAGGAGCCCTTACTTTCAAGGCCAGCAGCTGCAACAGCTGTTGCAAGCAGGATCAGTGGAGCTGGAGGGCATCATCATGGCTCTGGAGAACGTGCTCTATGGGGTGTGTGCACACTTCCCCCGCCTCTTCTTCCTTAGTGACAATGAGCTGGTGGCCCTGTTGGCTGCCTCACCAGAGTCCTGTGAGGCCCAGCTGTGGGTACGGCGTTGCTTTCCTCACGTGCATGCTGTGAGCTTCCAGTCCAGCCCAACCGATGAGAAACACCTGGATGACCGGGCAATGAGCCAGAGCACCCAGACTCAGATGGCAGCACTGGCCGTGCTGGGGGCCGCTGGGGAGGAGATGAAGTTGCAAGGGTCCCTTCCTCTACATCCAGATCTCCCCAAATGGCTGGCCTCTCTGGAAAAGTGTCTGCGCTTGACACTGGTGCACAAGCTGCAGGGCTGTGTGGCTGCCCGCCTTGCTCTGGACCCATCTCTAAGTGAAGGCCTCAAGCAGTTGCCCCAGAAAAGCCAGTTGCTCCTGCACATGCCTGTCCACCACTGGCTGGATTTAGTCCAGGCCTTCCCGTGGCAGTGTGTGCTGGTGGCAGAGGAGGTGGTATGGCGGGCCAAGATGGAGGAGGCTCTGCTGGAGGGGGACACCCTGGCCATGGTTCCCATGCATATACACAAGGTTGAAGTGCTTGTGCACTTTGTGCGGGCCCAGAGGAGCTCCCAGGGTGGGGAGCCTCTGCCCTCTGTCCGCCAAGCCAGCCTGCTCAGTGCCCTGCTGGCCATGGCAGTGACCCACCGGGATGTGGCCCGGCTGCTGGAGCAGCACCAGGTCACTAAGCTTACAGACTTCCACTGGGCCCGCCAACTCAAATATCACCTCGGGTCGTCTCACGTGATCCCACACAGCCCCATGCAGAGTCTCAAGGCTATTGCGTCTGCTGAGCCTTCTCTGTCTCCAGCTGCATGTTGGATAGATGTGCTGGGCCGGTCCTTCTTATACAATTATGAGTATCTGGGTCCCAGAATGGGGCCTCTCCCCAGCCTGCTGCCTGAGCGGCCAGTCCTGGTGTTGTTATTGGCCCTGGAAGAGGTGGCCTGTGGGACCCTAGTGGGCTGTGATGGAGTGGGCAAGACTGCCGTGATGAATAGTCTGGCCCAGGCCCTGGGCCGCCAGCTAGTGATGATGTCCTGCTTGCCTCAGATGGAGGCCCGATGTCTGAGCAACTATCTGAACGGTGCCCTGCAAGGTGGTGCCTGGCTGCTGCTGGAGGCAGCTCATTACCTGACCCCTGGCTTGCTTTCTGCCCTGGGCCAGCGTCTGATTGAATTGCACCATCTCTATGCCCCACTGTACCAGGAGGCTTCCCAGAACGCCAGCACCGTAGATCCCACCCAGCCCCAGCTCCTTGGTAGTGGCTTCTTTGAGAACCATCATGTGTCCATGCGCCTTGGCTATGGCTGCTTCCTGACCTTGCGTGCCCTGAGCCCTGGTGTGCCTGCCAACCTGCACCTGCTACTGCGGCCTGTGGCATTGGCACTGCCCAACCTGCAGCAAGTGGCAGAGCTAACCCTGCTGAGTGCTGGGATGCGGGATGCCTCCCGCATGGCTACCCGCCTGTCCAAATTCTTTTCCCTAGAGCGTGAGCTGGTGCCTGGGCCCCTGCCCTGCCGCTTGCCATTGCTCAGGCAGGTACTGGAAGATACAATACAGACACTAAATGTGACTATGAAGGAGCTCAACTCCCAGCAGCCCCGTGGTCTGGCTGCCATCGAAGAAGCTGCCCTCCTGCGAGCCCTGCTGCGCTCACCACTTTTCAGCATCCTTGATGGGCTCCGACTGCACAACCTCCATGAGCTGCTCTGTGGGCTTTTCCCTAGTGCCAGCCAAGTGCTGGCAGAGCCTCTGACCCAAAGGCTCCTGAAGCCGTTAGTAGTGGAGGAACTGCGGCAGATAGGCCTGCATCCCAGCCCTGATATTTTGGGGTGCTTGGAGCAGCTGAGTCAGGCCCTGAGCCGGGCCTCAGGCATTCTGCTCCTGGGCCCTGCAGGTAGTGGAAAGACCACTTGTTGGAGCAGCTTATTTAAGATCCATAATCGGCTGGCAGCCATGGAGGACACCTCGACTCACAGCTGGCAGCCTGTGGAAATCACTCACCTGTACCCCAGTGTCCTCAGCCCCCAAGAATTCCTAGGATGTCTAGAGGGCCCTTGCTGGCACTATGGCATCTTTCCCAGGCTACTTCATGCAGTTCACCTTTGTAATGACATGGGCCCAAAAGGGCAGACCGAAAAATTGGTGGGAATCCAGCACTGGATGATATGTGATGGAGCCCCTGGTGCTGCTTGGCTGGACTCCATCACCAGCCTCCTGAGTGACCCTCCCCAGCTTAGCCTCCCCAATGGTCAGCAGATAGCACGACCCCCAGGTACCTTTCTCTTGATGGAGCTGGCAGATGCGACAGGCATGTCCCCCATGGTGGTGGGGCGTTGTGCTCTGGTCTGGTGTGGTGGAGAGCAGACTTGGCAGAGTACACTTAGTGCCCTGATGGCAGCTCTGCCCCATGAGTACCGCCTGGATCTCCAGACAGTCACTGAGCTCAACCGCCTGGCTGACGTTCTGGTGCCTGCAACGTTCCGATTCCTCGTCCGCCAGGGTGCCAGCTCTCTGCTGCAGGTACATGGGCAGCAGGCTGTTTGCCCAGGAGTGGCTGAAGTCACCAGTCTGGCCCGCATATTGCATGGTCTGCTTGACCCCTGCCTGCGCCTAGATGAAGAAGAGAAGGCATACGGCTATAGCCTAGGTGGGGAGACAGCAGGGCTATTTTAAGGGAGATGGGACCTGGGGGGTACAACTGGAGCCTGGGGTTTTTTGGTGGAGCTGGGTTAGGGGACTTAAAATGAGAAGTAATAAGGTCAGCCTCCACTCTTCCCTCCATCCTCTACTTTTTTTTTTTTTTTTTTTTTTTTTTTTTTTTTTTTTTTTTTTGCAGAGGACCTCAACTGTAGCGATCAAGTGACCCAAAGTTTCAAGTCTTTGAAAAGCAGCTCTCGATCCCAGGCTGACCACAACGATGTGCCGAGTAGGTGCAGGGAGCACTTGTTGGCTGTCAGCAGTTTTCTTTTTGCCTTGATCTGGGGCTTTGGAGCTCACCTTCCCTCCAGGTAGCTATAGGGATGGGGGACGCAAAGGGCTGAGATGGGCCAGCCCATGGGAGTCAGAACTCCCATGACATCACTGGTGGGAAATGGTAGAGTGTGAGTGTCTCACAAATGGAACTGTTGTAGTTGTCTGACACTTTTCCCTATGTGTGCCTGATTAGGTTCTGGCCTCTCTTTGATACCTTCATAAGGAGTTCTATTAACTGCCTCTCCAACTACCCCGAGCTACCACCATCCACCTTCGTGTTTGATCTGCATGTAAGCCCTGAAGATGGGACGCTGGTCCCCTTCACTGGCCAATTCCTGAATAGCCACATCAAAGGAACTCTGGGCACCTTCTACCCTTCTGCACAGGTATGAGGACAGTGGGAGCAGGGGCTGAGATTAGAACTTAAGGAAATATCTTAGGGGTAATTCATGTTTGAGGCCCAGCTGTGGCCTACCATCTCCCATTCTTTGATTATGTTTCCATCATCAAAAAATTCATGGAAAAATAAATATAAATTTATTTTGATACAAATTCTGAAATCTATGCATAGTTTTATTTTTCATAATATGCATTTCCCATGAACTTTTGAAGACTCTCATACACATGAAGTGTTCTTCAAGTATAGACTGAAGCCAAGTCCCCCAGACATCTATTTTCTACCATTTGTCCTACACTGGAGCTTTCCATGGTAAGCCCTGCTCTCGTCCTGCAGACTGAACGGCTTTTGTATGTGGTGGACCTACTTCTGTCAGGGGGACAGCCAGTGCTCTTGGCTGGAGAGGCAGCAGCGGGGAAGTCAACCTTCGTGGAGGTGCTAGTGGAGCCTAGTCACCCTTACATATACAGCCCCATCCACCCTGCCTTCAGTTCCAACCACCTTCGCCTCCTGGAGGAGTCCAGGGCCAAGCACAGTCTAGCGTGTGGTCTGGATACCAACAGGATTCTAAAGGCTCCCTCCTCTTCCTGCTGGAGGATCTGCACCTGGCCGCCTCTGGTGAGGAGTGGGTGGAGGGAAGGGAGAAGCTACTGTCATCTCTGGAGACTAAAACCTCTATCAATATTCACTGACTTTCTATTATGTCTACATATCAAACTTCCATGTTTCATTCTTTTTCGTTTGTTTTGTTTTTATTGTGTTACAGTTTTCTTTATTATTTGAGTATCATTACCATTTAATCTTTCAACCATTATTCAGATGGGAAAATCAAGGTTTATAAAGTCTAAGCAATTTACCCAAGCTATGTTCCATTCTTCATATATTCTCATACTATATATGCTCCCTCAGCAATCTCACCTACTCTCGTAATGTCACCATCTCTTTACTTTGGTAAGTCTCAGTCTCTAACTTAGGCTTCTAAGCACCATACCTCTTTCTCCAACTATCCACTGTACATTTCCACCTGTTGTCCTTTTGGTACCTCAGACCCAATCCTGAGCTATCATCATCTTCCCCAAAATATGCACAAAAATAGATTTTATTGAAGCTAAAAACTAAAAATCTATGCCCTTCACCAGCCTCCAGAGTGGATCAAAGTGTTATCACTTTTAAAGGACTGAAAAAAATTAGCCACAGACAAACAGAAAATATGGAGAAAACATATACCTGATAAAGGATTCATATCCAGAATAAGAAAAAGCTCCTACAACTTAATAAGAAAACAAACATCATCCCAATTATTTTACTTTTTATTTTAATTATTATTATTATATTTTTGGAGAGGTATGGTATAGAGCGTGTGCGCTCATCAGAAAAAGAGAAAGAGAGAGACAGAACGTGAGAAATCACCCCCCAGGGGGGATAGCCATGCTGCAACACCTTCTCCTCCATTCACCTCTTGAGATCTTGGGCACGCACGCACACGTGCCCGGCATGAATTTAAGCCATTGGGTCCAGGACTCAAACCACAGTCAACTACATGGGAGTCCAGCGACATAGCCATTACACTAACTGCTGGTCCCTTTAATTTCTTTTTTGCCAGAACACAAGTGTGTTCACCAGAGAGGGAGAAAGAGAACATCTCCACACCCAAGTGGGGTATGGTCATGCTGCAATACTCTACTCCATTTATCTACCCTGTCGGGATTTTGGACATGCACACACATGTACATGGCATGTTTTTTAAGTTGCCTGGGCCAGGATTTGAACTGTGGTTGGACAGGGCTTAACCACTGCTCTGGCCCATAGCAATTATTTAAATGGACAAAAGACTTGAACAGACACTGCACAAAAAGATGAGTGGCCAATAGCACATGAAAAGATGTTTGATGATATTGGGCATCAGTGAACTGCAAATGAAAACCACCATGTGATAACACTTTGATCCACTGGAAAGATTTTCATTAGAAAGACTTACAATAGCAAGTTTTTCAAAGATGTGGGACAACTGAAACTCCCATTTTGCTGGTGAGAGTATAAAATGGCACAACCACTATGAAAAATGGTGTGCTGGTTTCTTGCTAAATTAAATATATATTTATCACAAGACTCAGCAGTTTCACTCTTAGGTAGTCACCCAAGTAAAATGAATATTTTACATGTTCTTGAATTTAAGTATAAATTTATTTTATTTATTATTTATTTATTATTCAAAACTGAGAAACAACCTAAATGCCCTTCAACATTTCAATAGATCTATGAATTGTGGTATTTTCACAATGAAATACTATGAAGGAATAAAATGAAAAATACTACTGATGCACAGAAAAACAAGGGTGAGTCTTAAAAAACATGCTGAGTATCTTGAAGTAACTAGAAAAGAGGATTCTTTAAATGTTTCTAAAACAAAATGATAGATACAGTAATGGTCCTGATTTAATCAATACACAACAATTATGTTATTATTGAAAAATCATACTGTACCCCACAAATATGATTTGTCAATAAAAATATATATGTTGGGGATCAGCAGGTGGCGTGGTGGCTAAGGCCCTAGACACTCCCACATGGCCGACCATGGTTTGAGTCCCAGAACTGGTGGCTTGCTTTCTCACTTTCTCTCTCTCTGTCTCTCTCTGGTCAAATTAAAATAAATGAATGAATAAATAAAGTTAAATAAATAATTCTTTAAAATATATATATATACACATCAATATAATCAAATAAATTAAAAAATAAGCAAGGCTGTCCCCTGGAGTGGGGCAGTAAAGCGCTGTGAGATGGCAGCCACATTCCACATGGCCAACAGCTATTCAAATCCCAATCCCTGAGGCTTGAAACATGCCAGCTGCATGTGTCCCATGCCCAGGATTTTGACAGAATGGAGAAAAGGAGGAAAAAGAATTGCAGTGTAACAGACTCCTTGGAGGGGGGGGGAGTGCTTTCTTTCTCTCTCTCTTCTCTCTCTCAGGCATGTGTACATGCTCTCTGGCATTAAAAAAGAAATCTTAAAAAAAATTAAAACATGCTGACTACATGACAGACACACTTAAGTACATGCTATATGATTCTATTTATAAATTCTACAACAGGCAAAGCTAACCTGTAGTGCTAGAAATCATACTAGCTAGCAATATCCAGGATGATGGTGGTAGGGAGATTAACTGTAAAGGGACAAGCGGGAACTTTGGCGGGAGGGCGGTGATGAAAATATTCTATTATTGGGGTGGTGGTTACACAAGTGTATGTATTTGTCGAAACTCATTGAGCTATATATATGCTTAAAATGTATACATTTTATGTAAATCATGTCCTTGTTTGTTTGTTTGTTTGTTTTGTTATAGGGTACATATTGCCAGAGAGACAGACAGAGGGAAAATAAGAAATCCCCCTGAGGGGGGATGGCCATTCTCCTCTTGAGATTTTGGGCATATGCAGACATGCACCTGGTGTGTTTTTCAAGTCATTGGATCCAGGACTCGAACCATGGAGTCAACCATATGGTATTGAGCCACTTTAACCACCAAGCCACTGGCTGATGTTGTAAATCTTGTCTTAAAATTTATTTTTTAGGGGGATCAGCAGGTGGCATGGTGGTTAAAGTGCTAGACACTTCCACATGGCTGACCATGGTTCAAGTCCTAGATCTGGTGACTTTCTCTCTCTCTCTCTCTCTCTCTCTGTGTGATCAAATTAAAATACATGAATTAATAAATAAAATAAAATTTAAATTATAAAAAAATTTATTTTTTAAAAGTGTGCATGCAATACAACCCCACTCTCTTTGAGGGAAATGATTGTACTTTTCCCCTAAGTGTTATCAGATCTGTATTCATTTGCCTCAGTTTCCAAATCTTACTATTCATTACATCTTACTAGTCATACAGGCAGACTGTAGAGGAGAAGAGAAAAGGAACTGTCAATTTTAGGGAGAGTGTAAAAGAGAGAGAACAACTCACTCAGACGTGACCAGGTTCCAACACATCGGATGCACAGAACTCCTTTAGAACCCTGAGTAAGCTGAAGCAGACCCAGTAAGACAGGCACAGGAGAAGCAGGGTGACAGTCTGAGAAGGACTCGTACATGTCCTCACTGTTATTCTTCATGTCCCACAGACCCGGAGAAGAGCTGCCAGCCAGTGTGGGAGACTCTGCGCCAGGCTATAGATGGCACCGTGTATGCCCATAACACCTTGGAATTGCAGACGCTGCAACCTACAGTCAACTTCCTTGCCACAGCCACAGTGCCAGGCTGCTATGAACGCCCACTGTGCCCACGTCTCTTTCGACTATTCACAGTGCTGGCCCTGGACACCGTAACCCAGGCCACCCTGCTGAGCAGGCACGTGCCCAGCATTCAGGCGTGGCTTGAGCGCTTCCCCTCTGTGGAGAGGGAGGGTGTTCTGGCAAGAGCCCTGGTCCGAGCCTCGGTGGAGGCTCTGGAGGCTGTGTGCAAGTGCTTCATGCCATCACCCCTCCACCCACACTACCGCTTCTCCTTGCACTCTGTGAGCCACCTCCTGGGCAGCCTGCAGCTGCTGCCCACCAGAATGGGCTCCCGAGGATTTCTGGACTGCCCCAATCACCTGGAGCACTTGCGCAGGGTGTCAGGCTTGCGCGGCACTCGCCTTACTTTTATGATAGCCACGCGCAACATGGTGCGCCTTTGGTTGCACGAGGCCCAGAGGACTTTTTGTGACCGACTAGACAGCTCCAGGGAGCGCTCCTACTGTGCCAAACTGCTCCTAGAAGTGGCTCAGAATGTCTTCTGCTGCGGGCCAGAGCCCCAGCATCTGGGCAAGGACCTGGAGGAGGAAGAAGAGGAGGAGCGAGTGCCTGAAGTGGAATCTGAAGGGGAGCTGGCTCGGTGGGAGGATTTAAACAACAGTGACAGTGAGACAGAAGAGGAAGAGAATCCCTGTGGCCTTCAGGTCACCACAGGCTCACAGTCTAGCGATCCAAGTCTAGAACCATCCCTGAGAGCAATAAGCAGGGAGACCACAGAGAACATAAATTACAAGATAAGGCAAGAGGAGAGCACAAAGGCTTCTAGCTACAAGATCCAGGCAAAGAAATCCAGGAGTGGGTGGCAGAAGACAACGCAGGTGGACCTGGTCTCACCTCTGTTGCTTCCAGTGCTCTTACTTCGTCCCCAGGAAAAACCCTCAGACCTGGTCTTTAGTCAGGAACTGATACTGGCTTCCAGCTCTGAGAGCACCAACTTGTACCTGGAACGGCAATGGGAAAACCTGGAAAAGCAGCTGGCCACCTCAGCCGCTCAGCTGAAACTGAACCCCCACCTGGCCCAGTGTCATTCTATGGCTCAGCACGTAGCTCGCCTCGTCCGGGTGCTGTCCAGGCCCCGGCAGCATGGCCTACTGCTCTCAGGGTTTCCAGGTACTGGGCGCCAGACTGCCATCACTCTGGCTGCTGGCATTTCTCCAACTCGCCTCTTCCATTTGCCATCTGGGCCAAAGGAGGCCATTCTCCAGTGTCTACGAGATGCCAGCTGGCATGCTGGCATTTTAAGCCAGACAGTGGCCCTTCTGGTACCCCAGGGCGTGGATGTCACTACCCTTCATTGCCTCCTGGGCTTAGCAACCTCAGGCAGTTGCCCTAACCTGTATACAGAGGCAGATCTCGACAGAATTGAAGAAGACCTCCCTAGAGAGACCCCTGGTATCAAACAGAACATCAGGAAAGAAATGGTGTTGCAGAGGTGAGGCCAAGGACCCTATTCTTGAGTCTGCTCTGCCCTTACTCTGTCCTAGCCAAGATGACTATCAGAAATTTATGGGCTGCTGCAAGGGCACAGAAGGTCAGGACTCAGAGTTGGGCTGGGGGCATGAACAGGCAAGCAAAGGTAAAGGGGAAGACAGCGCTGATCCCTACCCCACAGGTTCTATCAACAAGTTTGCGGCCACTTGCACATGTTCTTCCTGATTGGAGATGACCAGGCCCGCAAGCAGCTGCCTTCCACCCTTCTCCTGAGACTCCTTCAACTAACCACTGCCAGCATTGACCACTATGAACCCTGGGAACAAGCTGACCTGGTCAAGGTGGCCCAGCACCACCTGGAAGGTGCTCAGAGACTACCTTGTGATGATGGTGAGCCATTTCACTTCTCCTTACTACTTATCTCAGCCAGGTTCTAACGAGGGTGAGTACCTAGGTCAGTCTCTCTCTTTTTCTCTCTTTCTCTCTCCTTTCAACAAGAACCCCTTTTACCTTTTCTGCCTTCCATATTGAGCTGGGAGAGGGTCCCTTTCCTTTCCCATTTCCCTACTAGCTCATAAAGACAATCGAAAGCAATACCCACTGCAGGCTTCTGGAAGTGCCCAGACCTCCAGACCTCAGTTTCCAGCGTGGCCAAAGCCATGGCGCTCATCCATCTTTCGGCTGCTGATTACCATGAGCACCTGTGCCCCATGTTGCCACTCGTCACCCCCAAGACCTTTCTGGACTTTATGGACACCTTTCTACTGCTGCAGCAGCAGATGACCCAGCAGATAAGGAGCAAGGCCTGGCGGTGAGTGGCCCCATCCTCTGCAGGGGATTCCCTTCTGCTTCCCTGTGTCTGCTCACTGGCATGGTGTATCTCCAGGATCCAGAATGCCCTGGAGAATCTGAGAATGCTGATCGAGCAGCACAACACTCACACCAACCTGGTCTTCACCTTGGAACAGCAGCTGAAGGGCTCCCGCAAGGTAAGGTGAGAGATTGTGAAGTTTATTCAGTGGAACAAGAGCCCAAGAAGGAACTTGGGAGAAGCCTACCAAAGTGAACAGAAGTTCTTGTCTACCAAGTCCCCCTTTCTTCAGGGGCTCTCTCTCACCCCTGGTATCTGCCTTGTAGCTCAGACTCGAATGTTCTCCATGGCTCAGCTGAGATTAGATTGATTCTTCATAACACACAAAACCCAATGCCCCTCCCCACCATCCAGGGGTCCCTAGTGCCTTGACTGGATGAAATTCTTGATGCTCTTTTTTTTTTTTTTTTAATTTTGCATTTAATCATTGTAAATCGGTAAGGTGTACAACATGGTTTTTCGAAGCATGAATATAGTGTGTAAAAGTCAAGTCAAAGACATTACCATATACATTATCATAAGCAGATAACCTTTCATTTTTGTGTCTATTAAATGCATTGTTCATTTCACGATGCTCTTAAGATGGCTGTAGAGTTCCATGGGGGTTAGGGGAGGGGGAGAATTACATTTCACAGTCACCTCCTACTCTAATTCGGTTCTTCCCTTGAATTCTTTATCACTGACAGTTGGCTCACATCTTATAGCTATCCTCGTTTCCCATACTGCTTTGACTTGGCATTTCTCACACACAAGCACCAAATAAATATACAAGGCTGTTGTGTACAGTGAGGAATGTGGATGAGGATGGCAGCAGGGAGGATTTACATTGTAGAACGGAACCAGAGTAGGTTTACATGGTATGTTGGATATCAATGTCCAGAATGTCATCAGCTACCCTCCTACACTGGGCACTCCCAGGAACCAGCCTTTCCCTTCCCTCCATGTTTCCAGCAGCTGCTCCACAATGTTATTCAACCTTCCCGATTTTCTTTTAGAGCTTTCCAAATATGGTTCTCATATCATAAGATATTTTTTCCCTAATCCAAACCTTAAATCCTTTTGCTATTTTCTTTTCTTTCTTTCGTCCTTCCTTCCTTCCTTCCTTCCTTCCTTTTTCTTTTTCTTTTCTTTTTTTATTTTTCTTTTTGCTAGAGGCCATGTGTGCTTACCAGAGAGAGAGAGAAAGCACACTCCATGGAGAGGGTGGGTTAGACCACAATCCCTTCTCCTCCATCTCTCTCTCCTTTCAGGATTTTGAACACACACACACACACACACACACACACACACACCTCTGGTGTGTTTCTGAAGGCTCAGGGTCCAGGACTCGAACTGCATGATTGGTCATGTGACATCCGGTCGCCTTAGCCAGCAGGCCACAGAACTGGGTCCCTGTTGCTTTCTTATACAGAGCAATCTACTTCTGGCTCATGACTAGCTAAAACTAGCAGGATGGTGGTCATCACACCTCCTATAGACAAACACTCCAGGTACAGGTGTTTTCCCAAACTAAAGATAAGTTTGTTTTCCATAAAAGGAATTCTGAAAGGTCCTTTTTGTTCTTCCTGCTACATAAGATTTTGATAAAGGTTCAGGGATAACTACAGAGAAGTAAAAGAGGGGAACCAGCAGATGGCATGGTGGTTAAGGGCACTCCCATATGGTTGACCGTGGTTTGAGTACTGGACCTGGAGCCTTGCTTTCTCATTTTCTCTCTCTATCTCTCTTACTCTATCTTTCTCTGATCAAATGAAAATAAATAAAGTTAAATAAAATAATTTTTCAAAAAAAGTGAACTAAGGTCCAGTTTGCAACTGGACATGCTGACTGACTTGCTACAGGCTTTCAGGCCAAATGCCTCCAAATACTTAGCCAGCCTTTCCTGAGGGTGCTCTGAGAGCTATCAGTCAGGGTTACAGAGCTCTAGAGGCATGGCTTATGCTGTGCCTACTGACCCAGTGGTCCAAAGTACCAAGGAAGGTTTTTCAGGGCAAGATTAGTGCCCAGTATGCAATACAACACACATGTGGAACATGGTAGGGGATCAAAAACTGTCTTTAAATAAGTAAATGGGGGTGCAGGGGGACCAGAAAATAGCATAATGGCTATATCACTGGACTCCCAGGTAGTTGACCGCCGCGGTTTGAGTCCTGGACCTGGTGGCTTAAACTCACGCGTGTGTGTGTGCGTGCCCAAGACCCTGAGAGGAAAATGGAGGAGAGGGGATTGCCATGTGGCCATCCCCACTGGGGGTTGATTTCTTGCTTTCTGTCTCTCTGTCTCTCTCTTTCTGGTGAGTGCATGCACCCTATAGCAAAAACCTCTCAAAAAAGCAAAAATAAAAGTAAACAGGGGCTAACAGGTGGTGTGGTGGTTAAGGTGCTGGATTCTCACATGGTCTACCATGGTTCTAGTCTCAGACCTGGTGATTTGCTTTCTCACTCTCTCTGTCTCTCTCTGGTCAAATTTAAATAATAATAATTAAATTAATCAAATTAAATAAATGTTTTTTAAAGAAGTGAGAAGAACCAGTCCCTAAGTCGGTGGTTAAGGAAACTGGATTCTCCATAGCCAATCTTGGTTCAAATCCTCACCCTGACAGCTTGAGAGAAGCATATTGGGTACATGTGCATGCGTTCTCCAAGTCCCGACAGGTTGAACAGATGAAGTGGAAGGGATTGCAGCGTGACCACATCCCACTAGGGGATACTTTTCCTCCCTCTATCTCTTTCTAGTGAGCAAAAACACCCTCTGGCAAATAAATAAATAAGCAAACAAATGAAGTACATCAAAGTTGATGACTGAAGGTTAGGTAGGATTTGGTTAGGTATAGAAGAAGGAGAGGAAAAGGAATTGCTTCAGGGACCGAAATAACAGCATGTGCAAAGTTCCAGCTACAATAGAATGTGTGCCACCTGGAAGAACTGAGTTAGGAATGGCTGAAAAGTAGAGTGCTAGGAAAGACAGACTAAGAGATGAGGTTGAAAAGACGAGTTAGGGGCCTGGTCATGGAGGCATTTCAAATGTAGGAGTGATAAGTGTCAAGGGACAAGATGATGATGAGATTCGATTTTAGAAAACCAGTCAGGTTGCAGCATGGGGAAGAGATTAGGGGAGGGGATAGAATAGAAACTGAGAGACAGTTAAGAAGCCAGTGCAGATGGTTGAGAGCAAGCGTCTGGGCAGAAGTGATGTATGTTGGAGACGGAAGAGAACACAAGAGACATTTAGGAGGGAGAACTGAAAAGCTTCCAAGATGGACTGGGTTTGGGAGAAGAGAGGAAATGAAGCCAGGGGTAACAACTGCATGTTTTCCTTAGGAAAATTTAGTTTATTTTGCTAGAGTTCTCTGAGAAAGCCCATAAGGAGAGGAGGATGTTTGCAGGGGAGCTGAGGAGCCATAACCAAGGCACTCATTCTTGGGGGAAGTCAGTAGGAAGAGCCTGTGAGACATATTAGAGATTTCCAGTACGCAGATGAATATATGATGAAGCAGGCTCGAGAGGGAGATTTTGTAATTGTTAGAATATAACAGGTAATCACGGAATGAGATTAAGGAGTGTGCGTGCAGGTGTAGGGTGAGAAGAGAAGGGAGCCTTGAAACAACTGCTGAGAAATAGTTAAGGGATGGCAGAGGAAGAGACCAAGAAAGAACAGAAGGAGAAGCTGGAGAAAGTCCAAGGAGAACATGGAATCATGAAGGCTGAGGGTAGAGGTTGCTTTAAGAGGGAGGAGGGTGTCTTCTGTGACACCTGCTGCTAACGAGTCAGGTAAGATGAGATGTAGTGGAACATCTACACGCTCGGGCTTTGGATTGAGGCTTCCTGGGCCTCTCTGGTGAGTGGCTGCTTTTCCTGCATTACTCAGGGCTGCATCAGTAAGTGTGTAGTTCCCAGACTAGTGACAGGCTTAGATCTCAGACTCTTGTCTGTGATCTATTGGAGTTCAACCTCATCACCCCAAGTCCAGGGCACCTACCCCTAAGATTCCCGCATGATCTAGGATCTGCAGCTGGAGACCCGGGTCTCTATCCACAGAGCCTCAGCATATTTCAGCAGCAGCTGGAGCAGAGCAAGCACCTGTACAAACGGCAGCTGGCAGAGTGTGAGCACCAGGAGAGCCTTGTTGAGAACCTGGCAAAGCAGCGGGATTCCCTACAGACACAGCAGGAGGCTTTCCTGGAGCAGGTGGGGTCTTCCTGCCACCTTCCGGCACAACTTCTCTCTTGGGAGAGGCTACCCACTCACAATATGCCCAGAGCAGAGGATGGAATGACTTATCATGGAACCTCCTGGGGGAGGGACAAAAGCAACAGGATGCCTTGGCAGGTGGCCTCTCATAGGGGGCTTACAGGAGGAGATGGTTCCTCCGCAAACACCTTGAAGAAAGAGCAGAGCAGCTCAGGAGCTCACCTGAGAGTGCATCTCTCCTCCTATAGATGGGCAAGGCATTTCTGGGGCCTCTGAGCCAGCTGCAGGTGGCGGATTTTGAGGAAATCCGGAGCTATCGCACACCACCGGAATCTGTGGTCCGGGTAACCAATGCACTGTGTGACCTGTTCCACCATGAAGCAGGTTGGGCCAGTGCAAAGCAGCTGTTATGCACTGAAGACTTTTATCAGGTAGGGAAGGCAGGGTACAATGAGGCATAAAGGGGAGACTTGGCAGGGCTATACTGCTGGCCAAGGTCTAGAGAATCCATACCATACATCATCTTAACACACATCCTTCTAGGAGCTGGTGTTCTTCCCCAAGGAGAAGATGACAGACTCAGAGCTGATCAAGTTAAATCTGGCTCTGAAGGCTCCAGGTTTAAGTGATGAAGCCCTGAGGGCCGTTAGCATCCCTGCAGCAAACCTGGCAGCCTGGCTCTGGGCCGTTTTGCGGTATGGGCTGGCACAGCGCCGGGGACTGCCCACGGGCCTGCTGCTGCGGCAGGTGGAGGCAGCACTGGCTCGCGAGCAGAGCCGCCTGGGCTACTACCAGTTTCGGACCCAGGAGACCCTGGAGCATACTTTGACACTGTCTAAGAAGCTGGAGAATGCCCGAGACTCCTACAGCCATGTGGCAGAGAGCCTTAGTCAGGCGCGGTGTGGCCGATATCACAAATGGCACGTAAAGGCTGCATTGCTCACACCCATGCACTCCTGGACTACACAGCTCCAGGTAACTATCTGGGAGGGAGAGATGTCCCCCCTCCTCAGTCATTTCACACCTGCCTGCTCCTTCCTGTGCCCTTACCGCCTCCTCCTGTTCTGCTCTGCCTTCCTGCTATCCTTTCCTCCACACCTCTTCCTCTGCTGTACCCTCAGCCTGCACCCTCTTCACTGGCTACAACCCCTCTGGTCTTCCCTTCCACACCAGCAACTGAAGGGACACTTCATGACTGTGTTTGGAGATGCCCTCTTGTGTTCAGCTGCCATCACCTACCTGGGTCCCTTTCCACCAGTGCGGCGCCAGGAGCTACTGGACAAGTGGTTGGCTCTGTGTAGGGGCTTTCAGCAGCCCCTGGGCCCAGATGATGTAGTGCAGGCAATGAAGCAGAAGCAGAAATCTGTCATCATGCCAAAGACGCCCCTGCTGTCCACGCGTTCTCCCTTCAGTATTCCATCCTTGCTGAGCTCTGAATCAGAACAGAACCAGTGGGATCGAGACCAGAAGCCCCAGGCAAAGTCAGCCCGCCTGGTGGGCCTGCTTCTGCGAAGTCAGAGCCACTACCGCAGCTGCCGCTGGCCTCTGCTGCTTGACCCCAGCAACCAGGCACTCATCTGGTTGAAACCGCTGCCTCGGGAAGAGAATAGAAGCTTGGCACCAGCCTCACCTGAGGATAGTGGTAAGGCCAGGGACAGCACACACAGAACTCGGTGGAGTCTAACCTGCCCACCTACCTTGGTCTCCCCATTTAATGAAGACAATGACTTTTGTTTTTAATTCATAACAGAGAATGCATATACACACATGCATGAATGTATGCATTATACACACATGAGAGAGAAAGAGAAAGGGAGGAGGAAGAGAGGCACACCCTCAACAGTGCTTTGTCATGCTGCGATCCCCTTCCCAAAGTCCTCCAATTTGATGACATCTTGGGTGTGTGGGTGCATACTCAGCATGTTTTCAGGTTGACCTAGGGTCCTGAACCTGCCATCAGCCATGTGACTTCCAGCACTGCAGTTCCATTGGCTACCAACTGTGCCACCAGGCTGGGCTGAGACACTGAATTTTTGAGCCAAAAAACTCAGATTTCATGTATACTAAATTAATTTCTTTCTCCATTTCTCACTCCTGTTGGGATTTTGGGCACACACACACACATGAACCAGCCACCCGATCTGGGACTCGAATGGTACAGTCAGCTATGTGGGTTTGAGCCACCTTAACCACCTTGCCACCAGCTGGCCCCCAAAGTAATAAATTTGGCCACTTTTTAAAACCTGTGTTATAATGATCTACAATCTATAATCTACATGACTGTTTAGTCCATGATCTTCTATTTCCCTGGTCTGTTCAGAACTATTGAAAACCTGGTCCACAATTCAGAGATACCCAGATGTATTCCATGTTCAGAAATTCCAGGGGAATATTTCTATTGGTTCTGTGTGGATCAGGGACCCATCTGGGTAGAGTATCAGAAGGAACATTTCCTAGGAGAAGGAAGGGAGAATGTTTCTATCCCAGAAGGAGTTGAGAGTTGAGTTGGTAAGAAAAATGTGACCTTATTTGGAAAAAAGGTCTTTGCATGTATCATTAAGCTAAGGACTTAGAAATGAAATCATCTTGATCATCACCTGGGTTGTCCCTAAAACCTAGGACAAGTATCCTGATAAGAGGCAGAAGAGAAGACATAGACACACAGAGAAGGCCATGTAGAAATGGAAGCAAATACTGAACCTAGGCAGCTATAAGCCAGGGAACATGTAGAACCACCAGAAGCTGAAAGAGGCAAGGAGGGAGTCTCCCTAGAGAGTGTTACCTGGCTGCCACTTCGATTTCAGATTTCTGGCACTAGAACTATGAGAGAAAAGGTTTCTGTTGTTTTCAGTCACGAGGTTTGCGTTCATTTGTTATGGCCAGCCTATGCATCTAATACCTACCTCACCTGCTGCCCTTACATGCATCATGTCAGAGCTGCCCTCCATCAGGAAGCAAAGGTTTTCTGGAAGTCCAAATTCCCACATGTGGTAAGCAGAAATGTGGTCCCTGTGACCTGTGTCTAATATTCACAGGTGTTACTACCGTGGTTGTTATGTCTCATGGCAAGGAGGCCTTTGGAGATGTTATCAAGGTTTCTAATCAGTGGACCTAGAGACAGAAATATTATCCTGGATTAGCTGGGTCGGCCCAGTGTAATCAAATGAGCCCTTCAAAGCAGAAAGGAAGAAAGAAGAGGGAAACAGATATTTGAAACATAAGAAGGATTAATAAACTATTGTGACTTGAAGATGGAAGGGGGCAACAGAACAAATGTGAGAAGGAAACGAGTTCTATGGAAAACCAGTAAGCTCCAGTCCAGCTGCAGCATTGTAAGTGGGAAGGTCCTGCTGTGCGATGGTTGAGGCTACGTGGGAGGCCTGGTTCAACTCCTGGCCCAAACTAAACAGTCCGGCACAGTGGTGCACACCTGTGGTCCTACTTGACTGGGAAGCTAGGGCAGTAGGACCACAATGAGACCCTGTCAAAAAAGAAAAACACCTCTCTCTCCTGCTCTCTCTCTCTCTCTCAAAACAAAACAACAACAACAACAACAAAAACAAAAACAGTAAACCTGGAAGGAGGGTCCCAGTCCCCAGATGAGAGCTATAGCCCCAGCTGATATCTTGATTTTATCCCAGTGTAACCATGAGCAGAGAATCCAGCCATGCTGTACAGGGCTGTGAGATAATAAACGAGTATTGCTTCAAGC
Organism: Tupaia belangeri chinensis; assembly: GCF_000334495.1. Taxonomy (NCBI): domain Eukaryota; kingdom Metazoa; phylum Chordata; class Mammalia; order Scandentia; family Tupaiidae; genus Tupaia; species Tupaia belangeri. The sequence goes on from NW_006199376.1 coordinate 1,121,779, forward strand.
TGCTAGGTTTGTAGTGATGTCTTAGCAATAGAAAATGAACATACTAGGGCCAGCTAGTGACATGGTGGTTAGGTGGCTGGATCCCACCTGGCCAACTATGCAGTTCAAGTCCTAGAACTAGAGGCTTGAAAAACACACAGGGCATGTGTGTGCGTGCATGTGTGTGTGTGTGTGTGTGTGTGTGTGTGTGTGTGTATGCCCAATTTCCCAAGAGGGGGATCAAGGAGAAGAGACCATGGCATGACCATCCCCCTGGGGTGTGACTTCTCACGTTCCCTCCCTCTGGCTTTTTCCAGCGAGCATACGGAAAATTAATTAATTAATTAATTAATGCACTAAACTATGGGTTTGGCAATCCCACTTGCAAGAGAACCTAGGGAAATAAAATAAGTATGTATTTTCTCTAGCTGCTGCATTGAAGAGGCAAGGAAAAGGGGGATTAAGAATGACTGCTCATCAGTCATGCAAGTCCACCATACTGTCCATGACTTGGCTAAGTCCATGGTTTATGATCTTTCACTCGCAAGTCACTACTTCCAGGCACCAATTTCTACATTAGTGAAGACTCTTTTTAGTCGACAGTGCAGAATTTACTTTAGTAAAAAATGGAAATGTGTGAACTCTTCTAAGTAACTGACTGAAAGGACAGGAATGGAGCCAATTTCAGGGATAACCCCCTCCTAAGATTTTTAGACTAACAGCCAACACTTATTGAATGCTTACCATGTTGCAGACTCAGTGCATTGTATGTATCATTTCATCTAATCGCCACAGAAACCCCATAAAGTCCTCACTAATATCAATCCCATTTTGCAGCTAAGGATGTTGAATCAGAGAGAGCTTAAAATGTAACTTTCCCGGGACCAGCAGTTAGCGTAATGGTTATGTTGCTGGACTCCCACGTAGCTGACCGCAGTTCACGTCCGGGACCCGGTGGCTTAAAACTCACGCCAGGCGCGTGTGCGTGCGTGCCCAAGATCCCGGGAGGAGAATGGAGGAGAAGGGATTGTGGCATGACCATCCCCCCTGGGGGGTGATTTCTTGCTTTCTGTCTCTATGTCTCTCTCTGTCTGGCGAGCGCACGTGCCCTATAACTGTAAAAAAACTGTAACTTTCCTAAGATCTCTTTCCTGCAGTCCACCCCTCATGAAACGGAGCCCTTCTGAGCCCAATTCCTTCCTCCCCTGAGAGCTCCTCTGCGTCTCTGTCCCAGGGAGAGGCCTCAAGAGAAATCAAAACAGAAGGAATAAAGAGAACACAGAGAAGGAAGATGTTGACAGTGAAGAAGATGAGTCTAAGGACCAGGAAGAAGAGAGGAAAGCAGAGGAGGAGAAGAACAAAGAGGAGATGATGGAGCAAGAACAAGAGCAAATGGAGAATGGAGAAGGAGAAGAGGAAGAGGAGGAGAGTGAGACAGAGAGAAAGGGGTCAAAGCCAGCCTCCGAAGCTCAGTCTCCACCTCTTCCCAATCTCACTGTGCTCTCAGGTGCTGACCCAGAGCTGGGTCCTCAGCTCCAGAGGGCAGCTGCTGGTGGTGAGAATCGGTCCCCACCCACCATGTCCTTCTTTTGTCCTCTCCTCATGCTGACCCCCTGCCCCCGACAGGCCTCTAATACCTCAGTCTGACCTCAGTTCCTGTCCAACCCAGGCACTAACTAGATTGAGGATTCCTGAGGGCAAACTCTCCTATCCGTTGGGGGGTGGGGGGGCAGGGGGGCTGGTCAGAAGCCAGATCTTGTCACGGGGTGGGATATGGGTGCTGGCACTGTGGGTAGGTGTCTTTGACTCCCCTTCACAGGCCTGCCTGTGCTACTGACCAACATGGAACTGGGCCTAGAATGCCAAGAACTACATTGGTTGCTGCAGCGGGAGCAGCTGAGCCCACCCCAAGTGCAGCCTGGCTTCTGTCTTTATCTGAGCACTACCCTCCCCCTCCATGCCTTGGAAAAAGGTAAGGCCCGCAGCCGGCTCAGGATGTAGTTGGAGCCATAATCCCTGTTCACCCCACCCCCGGCTCTGCCGAGGAGAAGGAGCTAAGCGTCTCCATGTGACCCCCAGTGCTAGGTTGTAAACTTCTAAAAGGGCTGAATGTGCTGGATCTGGGCCTGAACATGAAAATACTAGAAGAGCAGATGCTGCATGAAATTGTGTACCGAGAGAGACCTGGACTTGAGACCCGCTGGCAGGACCTGAAGATCGGAACTATAGATACCTGTGAAGCCATGGAGATTGCGGAGGTGCTTGGGGGGCCAGCTGAGGGGTTGGGATGAGCATTGAAAGGGCCCAGGAATGGGTTAGTGATGCCTGCAGGTGTGTGGGGACTGGGGCAAAGGGTCAGATCCATTCAATAAATGACCACACGCAGGAACGACTGCTCACGATGCTGCTGTTCAAGAACCAAAAGCAACTGCAACCATCCAAGTTTCTGCGGCACCTGGTGAGGGCCCAGGCGGGGCTGTGTCAACTGCGTGCCCATTTCGAGGAGCTAGAGGAGCAGAGGCTGCAGGAAGTGGCATTGTGGGAACCCTATCAGTGTGTGGTTCAGCACGGAATGGCCATGATAAAGGCCCTAAGCCCCCTGCAGAACCTGCTGCCCTTTTTCCGTATGGGCCCAGAGAACTGGCTGACAGCCACCAAGCAGGCCCTGGACAGCATGAACCCAAATGAGATGCAGCATGGGGAGGACCTGGCCAGCCATCTGCTGCAGTTGAGAACACACCTGACCCGCCAGCTACTGGGCAGTGCTGTGGCCATGGTGGGCCTGACCCACGTACGCTTGGTGGGTGCTTTGGGAGCTTTGGCTCTGCTGCAAGTGACGAAAAAGGCATCAGAGCTGGAGATTCTGGCCTTCTGGCCTGGACTGGCAGCCTCTCCCAGCATAGGTCATGGCAAACTAGTTCCAGATGTGGCCCGACCAGCCTGGCTAGGGCCGAGAGCTTGGCACGAGTGTGGGTTGTTAGAGCTGCTGCCCCCATTTGCTGGGCTGCGTGCATCCCTGGCAGGCCATTCCAGTGTTTGGCAGGCTTACCTGTCACTGTCATCCACAGTGCTGGGTCCTGCACCTGGGCCAGGACCTGGGCCACTCAGTCTCCTTCAGAAGCTGATCCTCTGGCGTGTGCTCCGACCTGAGTGCCTAGCAGGAGCCCTAGCAGACTTCACCACCAGCCTCCTGGGCCGGCCCCTAGAGGAAAACCTGGGCGCCCACACCATCCCCTTTGAACATAGTCAGGCTATTCGGCCCATGCTGATCTTATTGCCACCAGCTGGTCACCCCACGGCCATCCTGCATCCGCTGACTGTCATCCAGAAACTGGCTGCCACACATGAGCAGGTTTGTATCTCGCCACAGTGATTGGGTTCCTGTGGGCTGGGATGGAGTATAGGAGTTCCCATCCACAGTATGCCCACGGATCTTTCTGGATTATGCAGAGACTTTTCAGATCATTGTGACATTATTCGGGGTCCCTTGGGTTACCCCAGGGCCACGTCGAGTCACAGTGTCATCTCTCTATTGGTCCCCAGGGGCAGAAGCATCTGCAGGTGATAGCCCTGGGTTCTGAAGCCTGGGACCCGGTCTCAGCTGTGGTCAGCAGGCTACACCAGGCTATGCACAAGGGGCACTGGCTTGTGCTGGATAACTGTCATCTGATGCCCCATTGGCCTAAAGAGCTGCTACAGCCCTTGCTGGGGCTGTCAGATGGAGCTCAGGGTAGGTTTGCTCCCGAGAGATGGCACCCAGGATCCTCTCATACCCTGTGGCTCAAGTTTGTACTTGGCTGTATGATTGAATCCCTTGCTACAAGCCTATCCTCTTGGCCTTGTATCTGACTCCTGAAACCCCAGTTTCATGCCTGACCCCCAGACTTGTGTCTGACCCTCGACCTGAAGACTAATCTCAGCCCCATATCTGACCCTACTGATCTCAGACCTGGAATTGGAGCTGCTTTCAGTCCAACCTGAAAGGAATAGGATCACTGTCCACAGAGATTTCCGACTTTGGCTTATCGTGTCTGCAGAGGCCAGTGCTTCCTTGCCAGGTGAGGGGCTTTCCCCCTACAGGCTGGCGAATTGGAGTGGAGAAAGCAACTACGCTGTGCTGACTCAGCCCTGTCCTTCCTCCCCAGCTGTGCTGACTCAGCGAGCCATGCCGGTTTTCTGGGACCAGTCTCTGGACCTGGGCCATGTCTTGATCGACAGTGTGGAGCTAGCGCAGCAAGGACTCCACATGCAACCCTCGACCCAGACTTTGCCTCTGGTCCTGTTACACAGCCTCCTGCTACACCGGCAGCTCTATGGAATCCGGCTGCAGGCACACAGGGGGCGCTGGTGAGGGACCCCGCCCTCCTGCTTAGTCACTCAGCACACTCAGTTGGCATTGGGTCATAAAAGCAGAGGCAAATAAGGTAGAAATGAGGCTTTTCTGAACACAGAGAACTAAGCTCAGCAGAGGCACAAGACTTCAGTGTGGCTGTGGTAAACATGCTGGGGGTTGAGGAGGGAAAGGTGAGGCTCAATGTAAAGGGCTTTAAGACTGCTGCAAGGAGCCCGGTTTTATCTCAAGGGTAATGAGAACCCACTGAAGGGTTTTTTGTAGAAGCATGAGCCTTTTCATCTATCGGAAAGACCATGCTGGCTGCAATGTGGAGAATGGACCAGAGGAGACAGACTGGAGGCAAGCGGGAGAGCTGGAGGCTCTGGCAGTCTCTAGGGAAGAGGCGTGGTATGGGTGGCAGAGACCAGGGAAATAGTCACAGCAATCAATGTGAGGGGAGGAAGAAGGAACAGTGAAGGATGACTCCCAGGTTTCTGCCTTAGACAACTGGGTGGCTGCGGGGACCTCTCACTGGAATAGGAGGTGGACACGTTTTATGGGGGAAACGACCTCTGCAGTTGAAAGCGCGTTCTGTTTGAGATGCCAGATGGCGGTGCCTAGTGAGCACTCCCAGGCCCAGTGCTCAGGAGAGAGGTTTGAGCTGGAGAAAAGATCTCCACACCCTGTAGGTGATATTTGAAACCCTACTTTCTGCTCTTCTCCCTCAGGAGTCAAGCAACCCTGACCCAGGTGCTTCAGACCCAAGGTCAGCTGTGGGCCAGCCTCAGCAATCCCAGTGTTGCCATGCAGGAGCTGACTGGTGAGACCCCCCCTCTCCATGCAGAGCCCCAGAAGAGCAAGGACAGGGCTGGGGTGGGAATACTGATACCCCGACATCCTTCATAACTTTGGGAGTGGGGTGGAAACTAGAAGAGCTTGAACTGAGGGTCTCCCACCTCATCCTCAGCCTCAGTTTTCTATGGGGCTCCAGTGGGGGACGTCAACGACAGGGAGGCTCTGATTAGCCTCGTGAAAGCCTGCCTGAGCCCCAGGAGTGGGAGCGGGGTCCAACCACACACACCCCGGCATCTGCTGGCCACGCTGATGCCCAGCCCAGGTAAGTCCCGCACAAATTCTTGTGTTGGGGTGGGAACAGTGCAGGGTAGTGCCGCCCCCACAGGAACGTGGAGAGCGCTCCTAAGAAAGATATGTGAGGGGACAGGATCCGCACAGCTGGGGGGAAGAAGAGATCGCACAGTGTCAAAGGAAGACCTGCTCTCTGGGGCTGCGGAAGGAAGAGTCCATCTTGTCCCTCACTCTCACCTCCCTCCCCAAGAGCTCGGGGAGCCGGATGCGATCGCCGAGTGCAAGGCCCAGATGCGCCTACTGCCCACGCCATCAGAGCCTCGGATGTGCGGACTGAGCGAGGGCCCCCAGACCTGGCTGTTGAGACTCCAGAGCCGCGCTCTCCTGAGTGCGCTGCAGCGCAGCTTGCCCAGGTGGGTTCCGGCTGCTCGCGAAGCGGAGCGACGCACAGAAAAGCGGCTGCGGCAACGCCTAGCGCAAGCCTTGCGAAGGCTGGAGTCGCTGCAGGCTCTACTGACCGACGCTACTCGCCAGGAGGAGTATACAACCCCTGCCCAACCCGCGGCGCTGGGGCCGCATACCCGGCGACCTCTGGAGGCCTTCCTGGAGAGCGAGGCGCTGGAACTGAGACAGCTGGTAGGCTTGCTACAGCGCGACCTGCGCTGCCTGTGGCAGCAGCTGAAGGGCGGCCCCCCGTGCGCCTCCCGGCGCTGTGTCGCGGTGGCCCACGCTCTCTGGACTGGCCTCCTACCCCCACCTTGGCGACTCCATGCGCCCGCCAGTCTGCAGCCGCCCTGGCACTGGCTGGGGCAGCTGTCGCGCCGGGGCCAGTTGCTGGTTCGCTACTTGGCGGTGGGCGTGGACGCCCGCACAAACGCACCCGAACGCGTCTTTCACCTGTCAGCCTTTTGCCACCCGCGCCGCCTGCTGCTGGCACTGCGTTGGGAGGCTGCCCTGCACCAGTACGTGCCCAGCCCGAATGTCTCAGGTAGCCGAGGCCTCGGCTCCAGCCAACTCCCGCATAAACGTCAGGAGCTGAACGGCAGCCCTCTGCACCTTCGGGTATCTTCCTACCACTCTTCGTCCCCAATTCCTCTCCCTCTAAGCCCCCTATTACATCTCGCGGTTACCCTACCTTGCCTTCCCGTGATCTTACCTTGAAGCCCGCCCCCCTTAGCCCCATTTTCTCCTCTAATCTCGTTCCTCCACGACCCAACCACCTCCGCCCTGCAGCTTAGCTTTGCCTGACCACCTTCTGGCGCCCCCAGGTGGAGAATGACCCAAATCCCACGATCCCAGAGATGGGGCTGCTGCTGATCGGGCTACAGGTCCTGCACGCAGAATGGGACCCGATCGCTGGGGCCCTGCAGGACAATCCTTCCAGCCAGCCCAGCCCACTGCCTCCAGTCAGCGTCAGTGCCCGGGCCCCAGTTGCCAGTGACTTGCCACATTCTGCGGGACTGGCTGTGTACTCCTGCCCTGTGTACATGGCAGGACCTCTTGGCACCACGAAGCTGCACAGCAGGAACATCTTAATGCACCTGCCCCTGCCCACGAAGCTCAGCCCAGCCACCTGTGTCCAACGCAGAGTCCATGTGTGCAGTCCACCCCTGATCTGAGCCCTCTACTAAAATAAAGTTGTAGCAATTTCTGAGATCTGGAAGGAGTAGGGTGAGCACACTGAAAGTGTAGACTTACACATATGGAGGGGAAAGCACATGTGCACAGTGGAAAGAGGAAGTGCATTCACAGGGAAGGTAGAAGAGGGCGTGGCGTGTGCCTAGTAGCTGGAGAAGGGAGAGCACAGGTACCCCTGGGGGAGCGAGACCAAGTATTCATCAAGGGGCTAAGCAGATCCAGCAATGGCTAGCATCCAGAATCCTGAATCCTTGCCCTGCTCTCTACTGTGGTCTCAGCAGCTGCAATAAAGCCACGAGGGATATTTTGGGGACCTTGAGAAGTCAAAATGCTTTCTTAAAGCATTTAATGGTATTATGGAGAATGTTCCAATCCTAACTTATCCCTACTTAATGATGAGTTCCGAGACCAGACACATGACAAACAAAAGCAAAGTAAGACACAAGGCCCTGTGTTCACTCAACAATTCGTAATTGATGCTCCTCAGAAGCAGGTGTTCTTCCAGGCACTGATGAGGCTATTCTAGTGCATGGCAACAGGCAGTAAAATGCCATCATAAACAATCTGGATGGTTTGAAGTGCTATAATGAAAACAAAACAGGCCTGTGTGTTATAGAGTGACCAGGTGGAGCAAGTAATAAAGTTTGGGTGGTCAGGGAAGGCTTTCTGAATATCCGAGAGCTATTTGAAGGAGTATTCAGGTAAAGCCTTCGGCAGGTGCAAGTCTTGAGGCAGGAACAGTCTTGATATGCTCAAGGAACAGAATATGTAGCATGGTGAGAGAGAGGTAGGAGGGTTCAAAATGACAGAGAAGTATAGAAAGGGGTAGATCACATGGTTATAGTAATGGGCTTATATTTTCGAAAATGATAAGAATCTATTGAAGAGCAGTAGGTAGAAGACATGATCTACTTTGCATTTTCCAAAGGTCACTCTGTTCTGTGGTGGGTGAATGGTAGAAAAGTATGAGTAACAAGGAGGTTCTATTTGGACTCAAGCGAAGTAATGCAAGGAAGAGATGATGGAGCTTGGACTAGAGTCCTAACAAGAGAGAGAGAAAATCGATACTTTTTTTTTTAAAGAAAGTTTTTTTTTTTTGAGAGTTTTTTTTGCTATAGGGCACATGTGCTTGCCAGAAGAGACAGAGAGACAGACCTGCAAAGGAGATGGCCATGCTGCAATCCCTTCTCTTCCATTCTCCTCCCGAGATTTTGGGCATGCACATACACATGCCTGGTGTGAGTTTAAGCCCCCGGATCCGGGACTCGAACTCTGGTCAACTACATGGGAGTCCAGCAGTGTAGCCATTATGCTATCTACTGGTCTCATGAGAGTTTTGTTTTCTTTTTTTTTTTTTAAGAGAGATTTTATAGGGCACATGTGCTCACCAGAGAGACAGAGAAACAGAAAGCGAGAAATCACCCCCCAGGGGAGATGGCTATGCCACAATCCCTTCTCTTTTACTTTCCTCTCAGGATTTTAGGCATGCACATACATGTGCCTGGTGTGTTTCAAGCTGCTGGATCCGGGACTTGAACCATAGTTGGCCATGTGGTTGGCCTAATCTGGTGATAAAACCATGATGCCATCTGCTGGTCCCCAAAATCGATACATTTATGAAATATTCTTGGGATATTTCATAAATATCCCAAGCAGTTGGCATAGTGGTTAAGGCTCTGGATTCCCATGTGGCCAACCCCAGTTTGAATCTCCAAACCTGGCAGCTTGAAAACTCATGCCAGCCTTGTGTGTGTGCATACCCAAAATCCTGAGAGGAGAACAGAGAAGAAGAGATTATGGTGTCGCTACCTCTCCCCCAGCAGGGGGGGGGTAATTTCTTGCTTTCTGTCTCTCTGTCTCTATTGGCCAAGAGTAAAAATCTCTTTAAAAAAAGAAGGGAAAAAAAGGAATATTCCTGAGGTCAAGCCAGCAGTATTGATGGACTGGATGTGGAGAATGGGAGATACTAGATTTTAGGCTTGAGCAACTGTATGGGTCATAGTGTCATTAACTGAGATGGAAAATTTGAGGGAGCTTCAGGTTGGAGATAAGGATCAAGAGTTCTGCTTTGATGTTATTATGAGTTGTGCAATTCCATGCTATCCCAGGGCAAGCCTGGCTGGTAAAAGGTGGATTCGAGTATGCAGAGCTAAAGGCCAACACAAGTTCTCTTGTTGCCCCTGGGCACCAAAGTTTAGCAGGCACAACTGAGTTCCCTCACTGGAATGCTAGGCCTCGGCTACATGGGGGAAGGAAATGTGAACAGAAGAATGTATTGAGCACCACTCTTCACAACCTCTTCACAAACCTAACTCAGCAGTGACTGTTGTGTGACTGATGTCCCTTAACAAAAGGCTGAGCAGAGATAAAACTCTCACTTTCCTCAGAAGCCCCAGGGAGGGACACACAGTCCTGACAGCTAAAACAGACAAGACCGCAAACTCATCAGCTCTGGAAACAAGAGTGGACAGAATGCCCAGGAATGGAACTGGGCCAACCATACCCACAAGATTCCAACTTGTGCACATCTAAGAACCATTGATAGATGGGGAACCCCTTCTTTCTTACATCAAAAAGTCATAAAATCCTTCCTTTCTATATCCAGGAGCCACTTTATGGAGGAGCAGAGGTAGAATGGGAGGAATCTGAAATGTCGAGCATTTATTTCAAATAGAAACCTAGAGACTGAACCAAATTTATTTCTAGCTCAAGGTTGAATTTCTCCTCATCCTCTCCAGCATTTGGCACTGTCATGTATTTTACTTTTTAGACCACACAATAGGTATGTTGAGGTATCTCATTATGGTTTTAACTTGCATCTTTCTAGTAATTATGTTGAATTTATTTTCACTTATTTACCATCTATGTCTTCTTTAATGTAATGTTTTCGTGTCATTCACCCAAGTTCTAATTGGGTTGTTTGCCTTTTTACTGTTGAATTTTGAGTGTTCTCTATGTATTTTAGCTATTAGTCCAGTTAGATATGTAGTTTGCAAATATTTCTTCCAGTCTGCACCTTGTTTTTTTACCCTCTTAAAAAGGTCTTTCACAGAAGGAAAAAAAAATTTTTTTAATGTTAAAGTGTATTTATTTTTTTCTTTCATGAGTGAGAGAGACAGCACCCTCCAAGGGGCTCTTAACATTAAGGTCCATCTCCACCCTCAGGCTGCCCCAGATCATGAGCATCCTGTACCTGGCATACCCAAGGAGAAGCCCAGACCCAAACTCGAATGTTAGTCAGCCTTGCAGAGCAGCAGGTTTTACTGCTGTGCCACTGACTAGCTTTCAAGTCTTGTATTTTGATGAAGTCCAGTTCATGAATTTTTCCTTTTATTGGCGTGTTTTTTGGTCAAATTTGTAGGCCAGCTCTTAGCTGAATGATTAAGGGAGCTAGATTCCACATGGTCAACCTGGTCCCAGCAGCCTAAAAATCATGCTTGACATATGTACATGCATGTCTCAAATCCTGACAGGATGGAGAAATGGAGAAGGGATTACAATTTAACCACACCCCCTGGGAGGGTGTGTGTTCTCCCTCTTTCTCTCTGGTGAGTACACATGCTTTCTGGCAATTTAAAAATAATCCTTTGCCAGACTCCAGATATCAAAGATGTTCTGTTTCTTTTCTAATGGTTTTATAGTTTCACATTGAAGTCCATGATCCATTTTGAGTTAATTTTTGTATAAGGTGTGTGACTAAGTCAAGATTCTTTTTTTAGCCTGTGGATGTTCAATTTCTGCAGATTATGATGGCAACGAATTCTTTTTCTCTTCTTTTTTCCACCTCAAAATGTCATTTTGTTTTATGTAGTTTGAATCCAGGCAACTAAACTGCCTGCATATAGAATTCTTGTTTGACATCTTTTTTCCTTTTTAAGTCCTTTGTATACACCATTCCAATGTTGTCTGTCCTCAATTGTTTTGATAAGCCAGCTTTTAATCATATCCTTGTTCCCTGTTTCTTTCTCTATACATATTTTCAATGTTTTTCTTTTATCTTTGACTTTCGGCAATTTGATTATGACATTACTAGGCGTGGTCTCCCTTTGTATTTATTTTGCTTGGGATTCATATTCTTGAATCAAGTCCATGTTTTTCAAGAATAGTGATACTTTGGCTTATATATTCAAATATTTTCCTTTCTCTTTCCTTTTTTTTTTATTTTTAATAAATGCCAGAGGGTGGAACAGTCACTTAGTGCAGCAATTAAACCTTGTGCATAGAGGGCCAGATCCCACTAGGCTGACTGCAGTTTGAATCCCAGTCCCAGTGGCTTGAAAAACACACTGGGTACATGTGCATGTGTGCCCAAATCCTGACAGAATGGAGAAATGGAGGAAGAAGGATTGCCATGTGAGTAGGCTGGGTTGTGCTTTCACTTTCTCTCTTTCTCTCTGCCTCCTCTGGCAACAAAAAAAGTCAGAGGGCATGTGTGTGCACATGAGAAAGTACCCCCTCAGTGGGGCCCGTTATGCCACAATCCTTTTTCCACCAATTCTCCATACTTCCAGGATCTCAGTCATGCGTGCCATTCAGCAGCCTAACCGCTGTACCACAGGCTGCCCACAGGTACTTATTTAAGAAAAACGTTTATAGGGACTAGCAGATGGAGTAATGGTTATGTCACTGGACTTCCACCCACATGGCTGCCTTGTTTCAAGTCCCATACCTGGAGGCTTGAAACATGCCAGGCACGTGTGTGTGCATGCCCAAAATCCTGAGAAAAGACTGGAAAGGAAGGGACTACGGTGTGGCTATGCCCCTTGGGGGTGATTTCTCACTGTCTCTCTGTCTCACGCTCTCTCCAGTGAGCACACATGGCCTATAGCAAAAATGTCTCTAAAAAAAAATTTATGGGGCCAACAGATGGTGTGGGTAAGGTGCTCGATTCCCACATGGCCAACTGCAGTTTGAGTTCCAGACCTGGTGGCTTGGTTTCTCACTCTCTCTCTCTCTCTGGTGAGTGCATATATCTCATAGCAAATTAAAATAATAATAATAATAATAATAATGGGATATGATGGATAGTTCTTAAAAAGGAAATATTTATTAAAAAAAACTTAAGAATTTGTGTATGTGTATATTAGCAAGGATTTGGGGATAATCTAAACATTCTTAACTATAGAAATGGCTATGTTAAATGTCCTAAATGTCCACTGGAATACTAAATATATATCTGATATCACTCATTCACTCAGTTATTTATTAAATGCCAACCATGTAACAAATATGTACCATATCCTAAAGATACAGCACTGAATAAAACAAGTCAAGTCCCTAATCTCCCAGATTTTACATTAGTGTGACGTTACATAAAATAATCATATAAACAAATAAATATGCAATAAAAGGGTTCTAATAAATTTTTTGAAGAAAAATTAATGGGGCTGGTCCTGTGGCCTCCTGGTTAAGGGAGGCAGATCCGAAATGGCTGACAATAGTTTTAATCTCAGCCCTGACACCTTGAAAAACATGCTGAGTCCATGGGCAGGCATACCCCAAATCCTGGCAGGATGGAGAAATGAAGGAGAAGGAATTGAGGTGTAACCACACCCCACTGGGGGTGTTTTTTCCTTCTCTCTCTTTCTCTCTGGCAAATGCACGTTCTCCATTTTGCTTTCTCAAACTTGGGGTATTATCTGGTTTCTGCAGTTATTAATTTTTTAATTACATCAGCATTTTCCTACTCCTTCAGCCTCTTACCAATTATCTGTATTAAATGTCTTCTTGTTGAAATACTTGGTATGGTTTCCATTTTCTGACTGGATCCTGACTGACTGACTCAGACAGATATTAAAAACAGCTGAGAATGTAAAAAAAGGTAAGAAATACGACAAGATTTGCAGACAATATTCAGTATAAATAAAGCACATACACAAAAGAACAACTTGCATTTTACAAGAATATCTGCATAAGAGGATGTTAAATGACAGTTTTTTGGTCGTCCAAGATCTTTAGATAACACATCAAAACTAAGGACAAGAAGTAACAGGTACTAATACCTTTTAAATAAAGACCTAGGTATATCCAACAGGATTTACTCTAATATAGTATATTTGATCCAGAGACCACCACCTTTCCTGTTTTTTATGAGATTGGAAATTAAAGATTCATTGATGAGAGGCGATCAAGTGGCACAGTGGTTAAGATGGCTGGACCTCATGTGGTTTGAGTCTCAGATCAAGTGGCTTGAAAGACAAGCTGAGCACATGTTGTGTGCATGCCCAAATCCCTGAGAATGGAGGAGGGAGGGCAATCTAGCCATCCCCCCCAGGGGGGTGACCTCTCACTTTCCTTCTCTCTCTCTCTCTCTCTCTCCACTGAGCATTTATTCTCTCTCTCTCTGTCTCTCTCCATTGAGGATTTATACCCTATAGCAAAATTTAAAAAAAAAAAAAGAAAAAAAGATTCATTGATGAGAATCTAGGAATAGAAAGGAGTAGAATGCTTTCCTCCATCCTAAAATAAACAAGGGGGTCTCCCATAGAACCATTTATAGATATTTATTGTTCCAATAGGAGGGAGAGTTACTACATTCACTAGGTATTACAATTCTCCAGCTAGAGACTAGCTATGAAACTTACAGCCCATCTCCACGTGGTCACTGGAGTAGAGTCTGGGACAGAAGGCTCTTGGCAGAATGTAACATGAAATGAATAGAGACTGGCACTTCTCACGTGACTGAGGAGAGAAGGGTCAGCTGCTGGCTGGGCTGCACGTCTGCTGTTGGGCAGGAACAAATATGCAGGAATTTCCCATGGGTTCTTTGAAAGGTAACCAGTCTCGGGGACTTGTCGGAATCTTTCCCAGGAGGGCTGCCTGCTAGGATGACACACTTTAGCACTGGGAGGGTGTGGCCAGAATGTCAGGGTCAGGAACTATGTAGAGTGCTTACGTCACAAGAAAGCAACCAAAATCACTCGGTGCACAAGTCTACTCTGGAGCCTGGATACCTCACAAGAGCCACATTTAAATGCTTGTCTTGGTAGAACACATTAATCACGTTGGTCTTTCTTCCCCTAATACATGCCCCCCCCCCATTCCAATTCCAGGATAAATAGAAGTGAAAATGAGCAAAAGGAATAGACCATGCTTCCCGACACCACTGAGCTTGAGAGCAGCTCTGAAATGGATGAGATGCTGACAGGTCGCTGAGAATTGTGAAGGGACAGGGAAGAGAAATATATCTTACATTGGTCTCAGTTATGTTACAGGAAATAATGGAAGATATTTACACCAGAATAACAACAACTTAGAAGAACCTTTCAAGTGAAGCCAGAGAGGGGCTGTGGAAATTACTGGGACTAACAGTAAATACCCTGCTTCACCAAGAATACACCTGCAACCAAGAGAATCAAGAGACCAAGAGAACAGAAACCTCATTCCTAACATCCTTGGGCTCCTGAACCAACACCAAGTCACCTGCCTTCAGTTTTCTTGCCTTATAAAAAAAAGTAATAATCTGCTTAAGGCATTCTTTAAGTGGGATCGTTTTTTTTTTTTAAACAAATAAGATGACTGATAACATTAATAGCTCACTTCTTGTGAGCATTTTCCCACAATTTTAGATTCCTGAGACATGTAGAAAGTGCTGACCAGCACCTGGTAAGACAATGTCTGAAGCTCCTTGAAGGAAAACAAGGGTTTTTCTTTTCTTTCCCAAGATTTTTGCTATAGGGTGCGTGTGCTTGCTGGCGAGACAGAGAGAGAGACAGAAAGCCAGAAATCACCCCCAGGGAGGATGACCACACTGCAATCCCTTCTCCTCCAGTCTCCTCTTGGGAGCTTAGAAACAAATGTACATGTGCCCAGTGTGAGGTATTTATTTTTTTTAGAGATTTTTTGCTATAAGGTGCATGCGCTTGCCAGAGAGACAGAAACCAAGAAATCACTCCCCAGGGGATTTGGCCACACTGCAATCCCTTCTTCTCCATTCTCCTCTCTGGATCTTGGGCACATACACACGTACAGCCTGAGGTTTAAGCCACCAAGTCCAGGACTCGAACCTCAGTCAACTATGTGGGAGTCCAGCGATGTAACCATTATGCCATCTGCTGGTCCCCTAAGAGTTTCTTTTATGGTCAACTATAAGGTGGATAGGATGCCCATAGAAGATGCATTCAAGTTATATAATGGTAATTGTAACATCCTCCAAACCTCCTAGCTTAAAGCAATAGATGTTTGTTTCTTATTCAAAGTCCAGTGTAGATGTTTTTGTTAAGAAGCTGTTCTCCAAGTAGTGACTTGGTTATCCAGACTTCTAAGCTATGACTCCATCACCTTACAAACATGTATTTCAAGATCACCTTGGTAGGTAGAGTGGAAGAATACAGAAAAGGCTCATCAATCCTTTCACTGCCTTGGTCTGATACTGAAACATTGTCTACTCATCACTTTCCATTGATGAGAGCTACTCACATAGCCCCACCTAAATGCATGGAGCTGGGAAACAAAGTTAACCTGTGTCCACAAAAAGGACATTTTGCTGGTACCTGGCCCGCTTCTTCCACAGAAGTGATGTTAGTATGAAGATCTGGAAGACAAAACGAGCTCATGAGGCAAAGACTATTCTAGAAAGATGAAGCAGCATTATGTGAAGACCCTTAAGAAATGGCTTAGATGGGACCAGCAGTTAGCATAATGGCTATGTTGCTGGACTCCCACGTAGTCAACGGTGGTTCGAGTCCCGGACCCATTGGCTTAAACTCATGCCGGACACATGTGCATGCGTGTGTGCCCAGGATCCCGAGAGGAGAATGGAGAAGGGATTGCGGCGTGGCCACCTCCCCCCCCATCCCCCCGCCCTCGCCAGGGGATGATTTCTCGCTTTCTGTCTCTGTCTTTCTGGGACACGCACACACCCTATAGTAAAAAAAATAAAATAAAAAGAAATGGCTTGGAACTTTTGAGAAATGAAGCCTGTGTGGCTGAAGTCTTGTGAGCGGGGAGGAGTGGGTTAAGTTGCAGTTGGAGATGGAGGCTTGCACAAAATCACACAGCTCCAAGGGTTTGTCTTTTGTTCTCAGGGCTAGGAGAATCCATTGCAGGATTTCAAGCAGAGAAGTGACATAATCTAATTTACATTTTAAAAAGATCATTAGCTGTGTGGAAAATGAATTGCTTTGGGACAGGAGCACAAGCAATTAAACCTTTTAGACACTTAGTGCAGGAGCCCAGTGTCCTAGAACCAGGTGGTCAGACGTCCTCTGGGAAGGACAACCTGGGGATGCACAGCTCTCATTACTGGTCTCTGTGAAAAGCTGTACAGGGTTCTGTGTAATCACAAAAAGAGTGGAGCTGAGTTGTGCCTCTGCCAAGATCATGTTGTTTCTTTTCTGTGTTCCCTCAGGACTGCATTACAGGAACAAAAGCCAAAGTGCACCAATAACTGCAGAAGCAGCCTGTCTACTTGGAGGCCGCTGAAGGGGATGTTGAACAGGCACAATGCACAGCCTGTTACCCAAACCCAACTTTATTCATTGTGGGGTATTCTTTCCCTGCTGTGAAAAAGCAGGTCTGTGACATTCTTAGTTAATAGAGTCCTATGATCATTTAAGGCACAAAATCTCGATTAAGTAATTAGAATGCCTAGTTCTGTGTAACAATAATCCCATTGTAGCTTTAGATCTCTACCCCACACCTGTCCCAGCTCTGCCCCACCTGAGCCAAGAAGGCTACACTGGAGAAGGGAGGAGTGATCAGATACAGCTCAGATAACTCTTAACTCTCCTCGCCATGCAGTTGCCACTGTTGGCTCTGGATCCAAGAGCTGAAGAGAGTTAGGTAGATAAAACAATTTGACTAGACCAGCACTCTGTACCCTATGGGGTCAGCAGACACTTTAAAAAGGGGGAATCCTTGCTGTCCCCTCCCTTGACCTGGAAGATGCAGCTCTATTGTGGGTGGCTCCCGTCACTCCTTTGTCAACCAACATCGCCCACTCCTAGCTTGTCTGTGCTGAGGACTTCCAGCTTCTTTAGATGATCCTACTGGATGGCCCGTATCTCCCTCTGCTGTATGGTGTGCAGTGGAGCTGCCCATCACACTTGCCAGGACCAATTCTGAAAACGTGGACCAATACTAAAGCAGCAATATTCCCCTGGGCCCCCCACCAGAACAGAGACCTTTTGTTTGCCCTCAACGTTTTCAGGGCAGGAGATGGATTCCAAGCTCACCATTCCTCAACTGTAGGAATACATACCTCTTACTTCTTGAATGATCCCTGTAGACTTCTCAACTACATTTGAGGTAATAGGGTACTCCCCCCCACAGACATACAAAGAGGGGGTTGGGTTCTTAAAGCTCACTGAACAAAGTCTCAGAATGACGAGCTCTCTGCAAAACAATACTACCCACCCTCCTACCCACCCCATCCCACCCCTTCACATCCTCTTTATGATCTCGAACCTCAAGTGAGCCATTAATGCTGACAGCAATACCATGCTTCCCTGATTTACTGACTTTCTTTCTCTCCCCTATTCTCCTCACCTCAAAAATCCCAACCTCCTCACCCTCGTCCTCACTGTTCAATGATAAATTTACTTCCTCGCTCACTAAAAAATTCAAAGCAACAGAAAAGAACTCCCGGGACCCTATACTCATTTATTGTATCAAAAGTTCTGGAAGAGGGCTTGGAAATCTGCATTAGAAGAAAACTTCAGGTGTCTCTAATATACCCTGAAGTTAGAGAGCAACCACTTCCCAGTCCAGCTTACCTCCTACTGTTCTCGCCCCTCCTTCATCTAGCAACACTGGTCTCGCTATTCCCTAAACCCTGGACATACTGTTACTTCTTAAGGAAACAGACATTGTTCCGTCTCCAGTCTAGGATCTCAACACTGAAGCCTAGGCACAGGTTTGAACAAGAGCTTGTCCTGAAATTGATGGAGCAGAGAGGATCCAGATCAGGCTGTCTAATTGGAGTCACTAGTAGGAGTGAAGCAGAGGTCCCAAGGGAGAGCCTGGGGCCTGAGTCAGATCCAGAAAAATGTTTACTCAGGTGGCTGGAGTCAAAATAGGCAAATCTCAGCTGTCCTGCTGAGCACAGTAAGGAAACAGAGAAGATTAATCAAAATTAAGGAATGCAAATAACATTTGGGAAGGAACACGAATGTGGAACTCTAAAAGGGATTATGTCTGTGAAATACTCTGCTTCTCCAACTCATTCCCTGGACTTGTGGTCCACCTTAACCAGGTATCCCAGGAAGTTGTTTCATGGAGCTGCCACAATGTCAGGTCTCCCAGTACACCCTGGTGAATCCTGACTGGCTGGAGGACTACCAGGACAACCCCTTACCAGCCTCACAGCACCTCCAACATTGAAGTTCTCCAGCAGGCTCTGTAAGTCATGTTTTAAATTTCTCGCCACCTCGCCCCACCCCTCTGCAGATCTTCTGGATCCTCTCCCTTGAGAGCTGGCATTTGTTCCGCTGCCAGCTTCTGCCATCATCCCGAAGAACTTCAAAGTTCATGCAGACAGCCCCTTTTCACAACATCTGAACCCTCAGTCCATTAACCAACTTCCAGGCACTTACCCCTGTGGCCACATCCTAGACTGTGCTATCACTGGAGTTGCTCTGCTTCCAGAATTAGTAATTCAAGCATTCCAGTCTCTGACCACAGCCTCCCATCCTACTGGGCCACTTGGGAATTACTCCCAGTACAAGGGTGTATTCCTATCTGCACTCTACCTGTCCCACAAATTCCACAGTCCAGCATCGCCATCACCTACTTGCTAATGGCCTGAAACTCCTTCGTTCACTGTCCTTTTGTTTTAGCTATATAAAGTGAATTCTTGACGGTCCATTAATACTCACATCTTGGGGCCAGCAGAGATTAAAGTGCTAGATCCCACATAGCCAAATGTGCAGTTCAAGTCCTGGAGTGGGGGGCTTGAGAATTATGCAGACCCATGAGTGTGTGTGTGTATGTGTGTGCCCCAAATCCCAAGAGAATGGGGAAGGGACTGCAGTGTGGCCACTCCCTGGGTGACAGATATCTGTCTTTGATGAGTGCATACACTCTTAAAGAAGAAAATATTCGCCTCTTCTTCAGTTACATTTAAATTCCTGAGCAAGTAGATATAACCACACTATAGGCTTGACTGATATAACAATATATTCAACAATAATAAAACTACAAATTCAAACAGGCCTTCAACATTACTCAGCAGTCTTTACCCAACTGCAATGTGATTTCTCATTCATCAAAAGAAGCTTCTTGACAGTGTTTGACAGCCAACTGGCCCATTCCTCCAGGACTTAAAGACAAAACAAAACAAACCACACCACTCTCTTAATTTTATTCATCTTTCTCTGGCTCAACCTTTCCATCCGGCCACCTTTACTGGTTCATTTTCCTTTACCTATCCATTAATGCTCTTCATCATGACTTTAATTACCATCTAACAGCTGCTGAGTGCCAAATCCTTAGTCCGAATCTCACACATGTCCCACTTCCAAATGAACATCTAACGAGCACCTAAGACCCAACACTTTAACTAGCATCACGAGCCCACCCAGTTGCTCAAACCAGAAAGGGACTGACTACAGATTCCCTTCTCCCTATCCTCACCAGTCATAACTAATGGAGTTCTCCCATTTGCCTACCTTTTCCGCCATCAGAAGGCCATATTACCCTCATTCTGTGCTCTGAAACTTGGTTTCTGCAACGCCTCTGCTTTCATCAAGGCCATTCAACTGGACCCAGTCATTCCTTATCCTTCCCTAGGTAAACAAGTGCATTGGCTGTATCTCAAGGGATAAGGTTTGAGAATACAAAGATGCAGCCAAGAGCACAAAGCAACCACAACCACATTGAATGCTGAAGTAGCACTCTTCATGTCACACTTTGAGAGCCCAGATGAAGAGAAGGGAGTAGGAATACCTAAGCTGCTTGAAAAGATAAGTAAACTTTGCCAGTCAGTCGAGGATCTAGCAGAGAACAGCACTGTGCCAAGGAACTCTGGTGTCTGCTGAATGCTTCACAGTTCAGCCTCCAGATATGCCCTCTAGGCTACAACCTGCTTTAAGACCCCCATCACTTACTGGGAGCACCCAACTGGCTTAGAACCCTGGGACCTATGTCCTCACTGCGTGCCCTGTCAAGATTTGTTCTTGGAACAGATAGAAAGGCTCTATCTCTATACATGAGTCCACAACAACTTTCTGCAGGAGGCCCAGGAACTCTCATCCCAGCTTGTTTCACCCCAGTACTAGATCTCGTCTATAGCTTTCTCAGGGCATGCTAACCAGGGCCCACTGCACAGCAGAAATAATGGGCAGACCTTCTGCCAATGAGCTGCCCAATCCCTCACCCTCAAATGGCATCAACTATTGTTTATGAACAGAGACCCAAACTCCCTCACTGCCCATCTCCAAGAACTCCCAGAATCCACAAAGAATCTCTGACCAGCCTATGAAATGAGCCTGTTGAAAATTCTGTTCTAGAGCTCTCCCAAAGTCTATTGCAATCAACAAACCCATTCTTTACCCCTTCTCCAATCTGGTTTGGGAAAGGTCTTCAGCTTACTTAGCACGACCTATGTTCCTAGCCTTGGATATAGCTTTCCTAAGTTAACCCACACAGTGACATGTAAGAAAGAAATACTAATGTGGCCAGCAGGTGGCGTGGTGGTTAAGGGCAGTGGACTCCTACATGGTCAATCACAGTTCAAGTCCTAGACCTGGCAGCTTGCCTTCTTTATTTCTCTCTCTGTGTCCTTCTCTGGTCAAATTAAAATAAATAAAATGAATGAATGAATAAATAACATTCAGTAAAATAATCCTTTAAAAAAAAGGGGGAGGGGGGACCAGCAGTTAACATAATGGCTATGTCTCTAGACTCCCATGTAGCTCACTGTGGTTCAAGTCCTGGACCTGGTAGCTTAAACTCACGCTGGGCGCGTGTGCGTGCATGCCCAAGATCCCAAGAGGAGAATGGAGGAGAAGGGATTGCAGCGTGGCCATCCCCCCCTGGGGGACAATTTCTCACTTTCTGTCTGTCTCTCTCTGTTTTTGTAGCGAGCACACATGCCCTATAGCAAAAACCTCTCCAAAAAAAAAAAAAAAAAGAACAAAATACTACCATTTTTCTATAGTGGAATGTGATAATTGGAGACTAAATGATTCCCAGCTCTATGGAGCAACAGAATTTGAATCCAGGTCTCCCTGGTTCCAAAGCCTATGCTCTCAGCCATATACACACAAGAGCTCTAAGAGATAACATGTGTTGGGAATGGTTTAGGGCATCAGTTCCAAGAATGGAAATGAGGACAGAAAAGAAAGACAGACCACTGTAAGTGAGCAGTACAGGGACATCCAGTCTTGACCTGGTAGCTCAGACTGATGAGTTGAGCCAGGATATGAGTCACTCCAGAGATAAGAAGCAACAGCTGCTTCTCTGCAGCCCTGACGGCCTGGCAGACTGAGGCTGAAGGAGCAGAAGCCATGGGTGAGCAGAGGAAGCTGTTCTGCAGACAGATCTAAGGAGGGCAGAATGGAGATGCAGGATGGCAAGCCCATGTGGCTCCTGAGAGATACAGAGATCTTTTGGATTACAAACCATCTATCAATAGACTTCATGATAGCTAAGGCGATCCATGAGCCCCTGTATCCCCATGTTCTCACAAAAAACTACTTGTAGCCCAGGTGACTTTATGCTTCCTGTAACCAAGAAGGCTCCATCAGAACAGAGTTAAGCCAAGGGTTTCATCACGCTTTGTTCTTGGGCAGACAGAAGGTGGTACCAAGTCCTGGCTCATAGTCAGGCTGGATACAGTCTTCAGTATTCTCAGCCTGGTGTTTCAGTCCTGCTTTGTCTTTCCAGGGAAGTCCAGAGGTCACCTGCGCTTGTAGAGACACGGCTGAAGTTTTAGACCTGAGAGTTGAGCCTTTGGCCCTACCCGAGGGGGCCCAGTCTTTTGAAAATCAAACAAGAAGAAGTGGCTGTTGGTCAAGTCCTAGGGCAGAAAAGACTCAGTGAGCTCCAAATCCTCCAAATTCTTTAAAACATCTCTCCCCTATCTTGTCCATTCAGAAAGCATTCCAGAACTCTCTCCTGGAGCTGTGCTTTCAGGGAACAAAACTGTTCCTGTGCCTATATCCTCCTTCCTGAACACCACTGCCCTGAAAAGGGCCACGTGAGAGACAAAAATGGGACCCTCTTGGAGTCCTCACCTTAGAGATGATCTTGAAGCCCAGCTTGGCCACAGCTCCCAGAAAGGTCCGAACGTCCTCAAAGCGGCTGCTGACCTCAGCAATCTTCAGGAGACCCCTGAGAAAGAGAGAGTCCTATGTAAAGACAGAAATGCGCACGCACATACACACACACACACACACACACACACACATGCATGCATTTGGGTCTCGAGGATTCCTACCCTGGTTTCAGCACTCGATTTGCCTCCTCTAGGAAGTCCCTGATGTTGGTTCCCATCAGAGAAAGGCAAAACACCGCCACATCCACAGACTCATCTTCCAAAGGCACCTGTGGAGAGCTGGAGCTTTGTATGAGGCACACAGTGTCAGGAGGAGAAAACCAGCACTGAGTGCTAGGGTTGGACACCAAAACAGGGGTTGGGGGGAAGGAAGGGTTAAAGAGCACGTGGAAGCTGGGTTAAGAGTACAAGCCTGACACTAGAAGGACTTACCTGAGCCATGTCACACACAGTGACCCTGGGGTCCAGAGAGGCCAAGTCGAAGCAGTGCACAGGGTTCCGAATACTTGAAGCCAGGCGGCAATCCCCACAGCCAAAGTCAGCCACCACGAGAGACGCTGGCCTAGGAGGGAAAGGGAGGGGTCTGGTCTGAGCACCCTGGTCTGATCTGAGCCCAGGACTGACCCACATTGTTTCTCACAGTGCCCAACTCCCATTCACCGCTGGCGAAGATCCCTGGCAATGCGGTCCACTGGCTGTAGTGGCCACTTCTTTACTTGACTCTGGAAGCCGCGGTGGTAGAGAAGAAAAGCCTCAGGGTCTTCCTGGAAGAGACGCTGTGCAGCACTGCTGGGTCCCAAGTACAGCTGTTCGTTAAGGTAGCGAAATCGGGCACCATCTAGTCGCTGTGCCATTCGGGCTCGCAGAGCTCCAGCGCGCGCCTCATGGCTGTCAGGCTTGGGAACAGGAGGTACTTCTGTCTCCCCTGTGGGGGCTTTGGCTAGAACCTGGTCTGGTCCCTGAGGCGGCCGAAACTTGTTCTTCTGTTTCCGCTTGTTTTTCTGCCGGTTCCTCCACTGCTTGCGGCTCAAGGTATGGGGTGGTTTAGGAGTAGATTCAGGGTTTGGTTTGGATGCATCATTTGTAGCATTGCTCTTCTGCGCTTTGGGACCTACAAGGAGGGAGATGGGAAGGAATATTTGGGGCAAAATGCTAGAAATTCAGACATCTGGCAAGCTTTCCTGGCCACACCCCTGTTCTCGAGACAGAAACTCTGACCTAAAGAAAAGTACTTCTTATTGCCTAACCCCAATCCTAACAATGGCAGGCGACCTGTCATACACAGAATTAGCTGACTCCCTTTCCATCCCACATACACACATGCAGCAGTACCTGTATGGTCAACATTTTCCAGGTGCACAGCTGGGTTTGAAGGGGCCTGTTTCTGGCACTTTCTCTTTCTTCTCTCTTTAGCAGAGTCACTGCCAACAGCGCATCTGTGGCTCTTTTCCCTTTCCACATCTTCTTCCTCAGAGTCACTGCAAAATGATTCCTGTTTCTGACATTTTTTCTTCCTTTTCTTCCCTATTACAGCACAGGCACTGGCAAACGAGGACTTTTTGTGGAGTTTCTTCTTTCTTTCCACTTCTTCCTCCTCGGAGTCACTGCCAGGTAAGCTAGGGGTTTGCTGGGAAAGAGATGCTGCCTCCAGGGTCCGTAACGTGGCCAAGAGTTGACGGTACTTGGGGCCCTGGTGGGGAACAAGGGATGAGAGCAGGGGTGAAGCGAACGGATGAGGCCTGGAGAATGAGAAGAGATGGATGGGAACCTGATTCAGATACTGGCAGAGGCAACTGGATTATTTCCAGTTGACTTAACTAGCTTATGGTGAAACCTGCCAGACCTAAAAGAACTTCCAGGCCACCATCCCAACCTTTGAGAAGCTGGAGAGCAGAAAACCCACCTACCAGCTACTTTCTTTAATATGCAATGAAAGATTCCCCTGAGGAATGTGCAAACTAGCCTAGAGCCAGAGGTGAGGCATTCCAACCCTCAACCTCAGGGTTTTGCCTCCAGTTGGTATCTCTTGATAGGCGGTCAGGAGAGAGATTTCTGAACAGGAGAGGCAAGATCACGTGTGTTCATGAAACGTGTCTGTAGCTGCAGTGTATAGAAGTGAAGGGGGAAAGCTGCAGAGAGGCCAGTGGCCTGGATTAAAGCGTTCTGAGGGAATGAAAAGGGAACACAACAGGCAGATCCCATTTGGAGACCCAGACAGGGGCAGGAAAAGCCTCTATGGAAGCACAGCAGCACTCACATCTGCAGAGGGTCAAAGGAGGTCTGACCTACTGGGTGTTCTGGGCCAGGAACTTACCTGGAAGTTTTCGGTTTGCCCCTCCTCCCCCTC
>NW_006199376.1:1147380-1152922 GCF_000334495.1 Tupaia belangeri chinensis
TTGGCTGTTTCCCCCCCCCCCCCCCCCCCCCCCCCAAACAGTAACAATGACAAGCCTTCACTTCACCCACTCTTACTCTCGTCAATCCATTCACTTCTACTCACCAACCACCTGATTCTAACGTCATTTTCTTTGGGCTTTCCCGGACCTCTAGATCAGGACTTGCCTCAACAATGCTACAGGCGCCCTCCCTCCGCCCGTGTGTGCCTCAGCAGTGGGATCCACCAGGGTCAGACTCGAAACCTGAAACTGAACCATTGCTGTTGTGGGTTCGCTCACCTTGATTTGGGAGGATGCCACCGACCGAGGCCGTGAGCTTACGGGCCTGAGGCCCGCGGCTACTGGGCCCGCCTCGGCCCACTCAGGCTCTTCGAACATGCGGGCGTGGAGATCAGGGTCCCCGAGCAAAACCTGCCCTCCACGTGCCCAGCGTGTCTCCAGCCGACCCTGTGAATCCCAGCCAGAACGGAGCCGGAAACCAGAGCGTGAAGCCACGCGCGGCTAGAGCGGCCGGCGCGGCGCGGAAAACCATCGAGTTCAGCGCCTCGGGGGCTAGAAGGGCAGGGAGGCGGTAGGAAGGGAGGGAAGGCGGCCCGCGCTGGCCCGAGAGGGCCAGGGGCGGGGCGGGGCCGGGCGGCGGGCGCGGCCGGACGGGAGTTCCCCGGAGAAGGCGCCTGCAGCCAGAGTCCCGGTGAGTGCGGGAGGACCCGCTCCCCTACCCCAAGACTGGGACCCTGTCAACCCGTCACTCTGCCTGAGTTCCGCGTAGGGAACGGGGCTACCCCGGGGAAGGACCCTTGGGACTTCACCCCCAGGGTATCCGGAGTCTGATACCCCCTCCCCAGCTTGTGTGCGATTAGGGTCTCGGTCAGCCCAGTGACATCGGTTCAGGAGATAGTGTGATTAGTCACCTTCTACCCCGCCCCGACTCTCTTCTCCCTCGCGCCCAGGGGACTCAGTATTGGATCATCCTCCTGCCTGAACTCTTTCGCAGATCCCCCACTAGTCCGGGATGCAACGCCCAGACTCCTACCCCCTACTTCCAACACCTCTTCTGTAGGGGACAGAGCTTGGGGCTCATTCCCCTTCACTGGGTCCTCCTCCACAGTCCCCAGATTTCCCCAGTCCAGGGGACTCTGCGCCGGGACGCTGCTATGGACGACATTTTCACTCAGTGCCGGGAGGGCAACGCGGTGGCCGTGCGCCTGTGGCTAGACAACACGGAGAACGACCTCAACCAGGGGTGAGCAGAAGCGGCTGGGGGGTGAGCGAAGGCCAGGGCTCTGCTCCTGTCCACTACGTGGGGTGCTCACATCTGGTGGGGCGGCCGGACTTTGCCGTGGTGCTTGAAGAGCACTGAGGGAGGCAGAGGGTCCCCACAGAGGAAGCAGTGTTGAGCTGGATGTGTCTGAATAAGACCTCAGGCTTCAGTGAACTACAGGGCAAAGGCTGGGAGGAAAGCCACAGAGCGTAGAGTGTCAGGAAATTGGAGTTCCGTATGGCTGGAGGACAGGAGATCTGTGAGCTGAAGCATTGGGTGCAAGTGCAAAACTGCAGATTAGGCTGAAGAGGTCGGCCAGATCATGCAAACACATTTAGGCTACAGTGAAGTCTGTACTCAAAGAGCAAGGTTTTAAAACCATGTAGTCATATGATAGTCATTTGCTAAATATCATCTCTGATGGTGATAGGTGGAAAGGAGGCAATACTTAGTCCATTCTAGAAGTGATGTCTTGGACTAGAATGGATGTGTGTGTGTGAAAGAAGACGTGCTCAGATTCCAGAAATCTTTAGGACCAAGAGTGGAACTTGGTGTGGGGAATGAGGAAGGTCAAAGGTGATCACCAGGGTTCTGACCTGGGCACTGGGGGTAGATGATGGTTGCGTTTACTGAGAGTGAGAAAACTAGAGAAGGTGGGAACCAGCAGTTAGCATAATGACTGTGTCGCTGGACTCCCACGTAGTCGACCGCGGTTTGTGTCCTGGACCTGGTGGCTTAAAACTCACACAGGGCGCTTGTGCATGCATGCCCAAGATCCTGAGAGGAGAATGGAGAAGGGATTGTGGCATGGCCATCCCCCCTGGGGGGTGATTTCTCGCTTTCTGTCTCTCTCTCTGTCTGTCTGGTGAGCGCACGCACCTCTCCAAAAAAAAAAAAGAAAACTAGAGAAGGTGCTCTATTCTGGTTGAGTTAAATTAAGGTGATAACGCAGCAAGGTGGAAACATACAGTAAGTTATTCAATGAAGATTTTGAATGCAGGAGAGAAATGTGACTCGGGACACAGATTTGGGAGATGCTAGCATATAGATGGTATCTTAAGACAGAGTATGACTGAGTGCACCTCAAGAGCGGAAGACAAGAGCAACAGATGAGAAGTCTCTGAGACCAAATAGAGCAACCAGAAGTTAAATAAGTAGGAAAGTTGTGAGTAAAGCTTAGAGAAGAGAATGTTTTAATAAAGGGAGAGGGACCAACAGTGTTACAGGTCAAAGAACATGAGCACTTTAAAGTAGCCATTGAGTTTACAGTTAGGATCTGTTTGATGATCTCTGTATAGTTTCAGGGGAATAACAGGTGGAGAAACCAGATCACACTGTGTTCCTTTTTTTTTCTTTTGGAGAGATTTTCGCTATAGGGTGTGTGCACTTGCCAGACAGACAGAGAGAGACATAGAGACAGAAAGCGAGAAATCACCCCCCAGGGGGGATGGCCACACCGCAATCCCTTCTCCTGTATTCTCCTCTCGGGATTTTGGGAACGCATGCACACGTGCCCGGCGTGAGTTTTAAGCCACCGGGTCCGGGACGCAAACCGCGGTCGACTACGTGGGAGTCCAGCGACATAGCCATTACGCTAACTGCTGGTTCCCACACACTCTGTT
Organism: Tupaia belangeri chinensis; assembly: GCF_000334495.1. Taxonomy (NCBI): domain Eukaryota; kingdom Metazoa; phylum Chordata; class Mammalia; order Scandentia; family Tupaiidae; genus Tupaia; species Tupaia belangeri. The sequence goes on from NW_006199376.1 coordinate 1,150,264, forward strand.
CCTTTATTTAAGGAATTCTTCTGTGCTGATCACTAGAGTCTCAGAGCCAGACACAATGTCTACTTTCAAGGCAGACTTGTAGCGATTGAAAAGTGACTGGGAATTGAACTAGAGAAAGTAAATTTAAATAAGTTCTTAAAGACTGAGATAAGAAGACAAGAAAAGCAGTAGTAATGGTGATTCAGGATGGTAGTGTTTTTTGTTGTTGTTTTATAATTTGTCAGAGGGCATGTGTACTTGGTATAGATAGAGAAAGGGAAAGTGAGAAAGCAATCCTCAATCCCTGCACGAGGAATGATCACGCTGAAATCCCTTCTCCTTTATTTATCCCTCCTTTCAGGATTTTGGGCACATGTGCACACACACCTAGAGTGTTTTTTCCAACCTGCTGGGTATAGGACTCGAAAACTACACCATTAGCCATGTGGAATCCAGCTGCTATAACCACACTACCAGATGGCCCCAGGGTGATGGGTTTGAATTTTTATAATTGTTTTAAGATTGGAAGTTTAGTTTCTAGGTTTGAGAGGTCAGAATCTTCTAACATCTTAGTTCAGGCTTCACTGGTTACCATTTGGTTTTATTGATACTATTTTTTTTTTTTGGAGAGATTTTTGCTACAGGGCACGTGTGCTCTCCAGAAAGGGAGAGAGAGACACGGTGACAGAAAGCGAGAAATCACCCCCCAGGGGGGATGGCCACACCGCAATCCCTTCTCCTTCATTCTCCTCTCGGGATCTTAGGCACACATGCACACATGCCCAGCATGAGTTTAAGCCACTGGGTCCAGGACTTGAACCATGGTCAACTACATGAAAGTTCAGCAATATACCATTACGCTAACTGCTGGTCCCATGCTATTTTTTCATTTTTATATAATTCTTAACGGGTTCTCTGATTAAGACAGTGAATACTATTTTTGTTGGTGAGAAACTAGAGGTTTAGGAAAAGCTGTCCAGTGAGCTTGGCATCTATTATAGGAAGGCTCTTCACTGCCAGAAGGCAAAGGGATGGCGTTACTGGAACTGGAAGGTTTTGGTGCTGGTTTAAGGGGATAGGGCATGCCAACTGGCTATATGCCCGATATGAACAGGGGGTTAGTTCACTGAAGACCCCCTTGGGATTAAAGTCTAGGCCATGAAGTGAAAATCTTAACAGTAGGCAGAACCACTATATCCACACTTTTGACTCCAGGCTTTGGCCTGCTTCAGAGCCACAGGCTGCTGGAGGCTGATAAGTCAAGAGCATGAATTAAAGGTCTAGGAGGCTGTAGAGGGTGTAATTGCTTCCGGCAGATACCCACCTCTGGTGAAAGCTTTTGGTTATTTCTGTGTGAGTAGATGAGGGTAGGCTGTGGAGGGAAATGATTAAGTTAAAGCCCTCACACCCTACCCCCTTGGCTTGAGGGTGACTAGACCCCAAATGAGCTCCAGGCTCAGCCTAAGGCCCCCACACGGGAAGTGACCACAGCACTAAGGCATCCGGAGGCTGCCCGCCCAGACCATGAACCGCCCCTTGCTCCGCCCCTTGGATCTGCTGCCCCACACTAGAGGGAATTTCCTTTTATGGCCCCAGGCTGTCAGGCAGGCCCAGCTCCCACACAATTGTTTGTAGTACTCTTCTTTTGCTGAATAAAATATAAGCTCTTGGGTACAACAAAAAGTTAAGTATAATTTTCACTCTAAAGCAGCCATTCTCATTTTTTTTCTGTTCTAGGCATTCCTAGGTGGGGAATCCTGTTTTGTGCAGTGTGTTAGCTGCCTCATCAGTACCAAAAGTTCTTCCTTTTCATTATTTCCTTCCAAAATGTCATTTTAATTCTATCCCATTTTTAGATGTTAGTTTCTGTACCAGAGTCAAATACTTAGCTTGCTCCCTGTCCCATGTGTTGTGGCCCTCATTTTCCCCACTGACATTAACTGAACACCTGCTGTCCCTCCTTCTCTCAGGAAGTTGAGTCTAACAAACAGGACAGCCCATTAACAGATCTTTACCATCCAGCACAAGAGATACAGTGGAAGGCTATATGAAGTGAAACAGAAAGGACCAATAAATGTAGGTGCAAAAGGGATGCTAGGGAAACCAAATGAAGAATGCTATCACCCAATGAAATAGGGCATGCCAGGGAGGAAGATATATGGGAGACAGAGGGGAAGACAATGAATTTTATTAGTTGGGATATCTAGGTAGGTAGTCTGAAGCTCAGGGGAAGGTCTGACTTGAACAGCTTTGGGAGTTGCTGGCATGAATGAGTCCGAGAGGTAAGCCTTCCGAGAGTATGCAGTTACGGTCAACTTTTCATCAATCAAAGCCTTTGCCCCATCCCATCTCCAGTTTAATGACCACTGTCCTTTCCTTAAAGGGATGATCATGGCTTCTCCCCCTTACACTGGGCCTGCCGAGAAGGCCGCTCTGCTGTGGTTGAGATGCTTATCATGCGGGGAGCACGGATTAATGTCATGAACCGTGGAGATGACACCCCCCTGCACCTAGCAGCCAGTCATGGGCACCGAGATATTGTACAGAAGGTATGTTTAAACCTGTCACCCACATCACACACATGCCAGGTCAGCCACAGGCACTCTAACATACAGTAGAAAGTATATGTACTCTTTCACTTTGATGATACTGGTATCTCATTTGAGAATTATTGGTCCAT
>NW_006199376.1:1153421-1154998 GCF_000334495.1 Tupaia belangeri chinensis
TCTTTCCCTTTGCTGATACTGGTATCTCATTTGAGACTGATTGGGCCCTCTGCCTCTTCTTTTTGTGTGGCCATGGGACCCAGCTGTTGCAGTACAAGGCTGATATCAATGCAGTGAATGAACATGGGAACGTGCCTCTGCACTATGCCTGTTTTTGGGGCCAAGACCAGGTCGCAGAGGTGAGTACTTAAACCCCATGTGCTGGGATAGGTGAGGAGACTGACATTTAGTGGGAGATTCTGTTACCCTCAACCTATCCTATCAGTACTACTATGTATCACAGGGCTGTGTATTGTACCTTTGTGTTCATGGTTGATTGTGACTGCCAGGGAGGTAGCAGGGGCCCTCATCACAACCACCTTTTCATTTTAGGACCTGGTGGCTAATGGGGCCCTTGTCAGTATCTGCAACAAGTATGGAGAGATGCCTGTGGACAAAGCCAAGGCACCACTGAGAGAGCTTCTCCGAGGTCCATCCCCCACCCCATAGCTTGTGTCCTCTTGTCCCTCTCCACCTGTCTCCTCCCTCCATACCACAGCTCAGGCTGAAGAGTTTTTCTTCCCCAGAACGGGCAGAAAAGATGGGCCAGAATCTCAACCGTATTCCATACAAGGACACATTTTGGAAGGGGACCACCCGTACTCGGCCTCGTGAGTCACTGTTGTGGGAGGAAGGGTTGTAATAGGGAATAATCCTGAGCTCCTCGGGTTGGCCTAGGGTAAAGCTGGGTACCTGACTTGCTCACTCTCAGGAAACGGGACCCTGAACAAACACTCCGGCATTGACTTCAAACAGCTCAACTTTCTGGCGAAGCTCAATGAGAATCACTCTGGAGAGGTGACCTGTCCTTCTTGCCCCTCCCTCCCTAAATCCCCACAATTGATCTGCTCTAAACCTGTTTAAAGTTTTTCTCCCAGTTAGTGAACAAGGAAGTGGTGGCCTGGGTTAAAGCCTCCTAATCCTTACCTGTCCCTTCAGCTATGGAAGGGCCGTTGGCAGGGCAATGACATTGTCGTGAAGGTGTTGAAGGTTCGAGATTGGAGTACAAGGAAGAGCAGGGACTTCAATGAGGAGTGTCCCCGGCTCAGGTGGGCCAAAACCTCAACTAGAAGTTGTTGATCCCAAGAAACCCTAAATAGCATGGAGGGGGATTTTTCACGATAGGTCTCAGCCAGAGATTCTCTCCCTCTCCCAGGATTTTCTCGCATCCAAATGTGCTCCCAGTACTAGGTGCCTGCCAGTCTCCACCTGCTCCTCACCCCACACTCATCACACACTGGATGCCATATGGATCCCTCTACAACGTACTACATGAAGGCACCAGTGAGTAGGGATGCTCACTCTTTGGAAAGGGGATGGGAGATGTACAGGCCTCTCTTAAACTACCTGACTCTTGTGTTCTCTCTTAGATTTTGTTGTGGACCAGAGCCAGGCTGTAAAGTTTGCTTTGGACATGGCAAGAGGCATGGCCTTTCTGCATACACTAGAGCCCCTCATCCCACGACATGCACTCAATAGCCGCAGTGTAATGGTAAAGCTTACAAGTTGTTTGGCCCAGACCCCCCCCCCCCCCCCAC
>NW_006199376.1:1155085-1157113 GCF_000334495.1 Tupaia belangeri chinensis
CCCCCCCAAGATTTTGCCTATCTAAAAAAGGACTCACCTCCTTCCACATCTTCTCTTCCTCAGATTGATGAGGACATGACTGCCCGAATCAGCATGGCCGATGTCAAGTTCTCTTTCCAATGCCCTGGGCGCATGTATGCACCTGCATGGGTGGCCCCTGAAGGTGGGTCAGGGTGTTGTATTGGGAGGGAGGGAGGGACCATCTCAGCAGTAGTGCAAAGGGGCAGAGACAGGACACATAGCTGGAACAGATAAGCCCTATCCCTCCAGCTCTGCAGAAGAAGCCTGAAGACACAAACAGACGTTCAGCAGACATGTGGAGTTTTGCAGTGCTTCTGTGGGAACTAGTGACACGGGAGGTACCATTTGCTGACCTCTCCAATATGGAGATTGGAATGAAGGTGAGAGCAAAACTACATATGCTTGTGTTGGGGGAATGGTGATGGTGATGGTAGTAGTAGGCCTTTGCTCTTCTTATATCTGTTCAGTCATAGAGTAGCTGTGCTCCAAGTGCCATAAGCTTCTTTTCACCTAAGACTCCAATTCTAGGGCTCACCTTGTTTTTCCTTGCATTTGCAGGTGGCGCTGGAAGGTCTCCGGCCTACCATCCCACCAGGCATTTCCCCCCATGTGTGTAAGCTCATGAAGATCTGCATGAATGAAGACCCTGCTAAGCGACCCAAGTTTGACATGATTGTGCCTATCCTGGAGAAGATGCAGGACAAATAGGACTAGAAGGTCCTTGCCTGAACTCCAGAGGTTGTCAGGACATGGTTGGGGGAGTGCACCTCCCAAAGCAGCAGACCTCTGGTTACCTCCCCTGCCTCCAGTCATGGTACTACCCCAGCCATGGGGCCCATCCCTGCCCCCATCCCTACCACAGTGGCCCCAAAAGGGGCTGGGATCAGAGCTTTGTCACTTGCCACACGGTGTCTCCCAATATGGGAGGGATCAGCCCCGCCTGTCACAATAAAGTTTATTACGAAAACAGGCTGGTGTTGGGACAAGGGGACAAACAAGAACATTTAGGTTGGGTGGCTCAGGTGAAGTAGTGTGGCTTCTTCACATTGATGCCATACTCGCTGAGGGCAGGGGTCAAGTCCTCCATGGTTAGAGTATACTTGCGGTCCTGAGGGAAGAGAGAAAAGCACAAGCTGAGCGCAGGAATCCGACTTCAATCCCAGTAGGCGACCCACAGCAGGTCTTTTACCTCCCCTCAGGATAAGTCCCCACTACTCTGGAGAATAATTACTGATTCAGTGAACCTTCCCTCACACCTTGCTTTTGCTCCTGGAGCTGCCAGAGGCCGTGCCCTTCATCTTGCAGTGCTGTAGGGCATCGTTGGCAATATCTGAGATGAATTTCTGGGCAGCTAGGGAGATGAGCCGAATTCTAGAGAGAAGAGAACTGGTATGAGAACAAGGGACAACACACTGCACCGGTACCTAAAGCGCCAACCTGCCTTAGGTTTACTCACATGCGTGGATCTGAGGCCTCAAAGCCAGCGCGGTTCAGGTAGTAACCAGTCACTGCATCTGGGATCTGAGAAATCAATTAGATAACTGTCAGTGGTAATCCTGTACCTGGCTGGGCTCAGCAGGAGGGGTGAGGGAAATGGAGGACAGGCCTGGCTCTCTGGAAGCTGACAGTGTGGGTGGGCAGAGGGAATAAATCACAAGAGCTAAAGGGGTGCAAATTTAAGACGTCGACGTGGCAAACGGCTGAATGCTGGCGTGAGGATGGCCTGCTCAGGCGGGAAGCCCACCGTAGGCGTGTAATCCTCCAGCTGCATCAAGAAGTCCACCAGAGGCGTGCTGGACACCACGGGCTTCACGTCTCCGTTGGCCGCGCTCGGCAGTACGTAAACCCCGTTAGACATGGCCCCCTCCGGGGGCGCCGCACCACCTGCCGTCACCGGAGCTGGAGGAGAACCAGCAAACTGAGATATGGAGGGGGGAGGCGCAGGGACCCAGCCAGGTCCGTCGTAGACCCTGTGGCCTCGCCCGCCGCTGGGCCAAGTCCAAGGCA
>NW_006199376.1:1157414-1164976 GCF_000334495.1 Tupaia belangeri chinensis
TTACGCAGCCCCTGGTGACGTCACACGCTGCGCCCCCGCCCCGCTGGTCACGACATAGCTTCTGGTTCCGGCCTACGGCCTGTGCTCGGTGCCCTGGGCCAGTTAGAGGAAGTACCCTAAAGCGCTGGGCTAAACCCTGGGGCTGCGCCGCCGTCCTCCCTCCCTCCACCCGCGGCGCTCCGAGAACAGTCGTCGGGATGGGAATCACTGTACGTCCAGGGCTCTGTTCTGCCGGTCTGGGATAGCTCATTCTGTGAGTGATCAGCCCATACCCCTCGACTGTGGATTTCCAGCTAGCCTGCATCTTTCTAGTTCCGTTGTTTGGCCTTTTAAGTTCATAGAGAAGTTGCAAAGTGCCCCTCCTCCCCTGTCCCCTGGTCTCTTCTGCCTGCTGCCTCCAGAGATGAGCGCAGCTGGAGGGCACACACTGCTGCCCTAAATGGAAAGTATTTCAGCCTGAGAAAACAGATGCAAAATCACAGCGAGTGAAAACGTGGCTTTTCAATTCAGCAGACTTTTATTCCATTTTTTTGCCAATTCCTGGACTAGGGCCTAGTGATACAAGTTAAGTAGGATAAGATTTTAGTCCTCTAGGCACCAAGGGTCTCGGAAAAGGAGGCAAACACACACAATTTCAATACGGCGCAGTCTAGAGGTAGGCATGGGGTGTGCAGTGCAAAGAAGGCAGGGAGTTGACATCTGCCTGCTTCCAGGTGCCAGGCATCCTCTGGACATTACTTCACTTTATTCCCTATTATGAAAGGCAGGTATTAATTAATATTCCTTCGTAGCAGATAAGGAAACAGGCTCAGGAAGATAAACTTACTTGCTCAAGACTCTCTCCTAGTCTGTATCAAGATTCTGACAGATTGGATTTTTAAAATTTAGGATTTTTCTGCAATACCAAAATAATTTAGCCTTGGGGAATCAAAAGATCACAAGAAAATAGACTTCGGGGCTGAGTCTTGAAAGAATCTTGGAAGTCAATAGGCAACTGTATCGGGGTGGTGTTACAGGAAGGAAAGATGAAATTTTTTGGAGTGTGGGAAAGAGGAAAAATTACCTTTTTTTTTGGAAAGGTTTTTGCTATAGGGCGCGTGCGCTCGCCAGACAGAGAGAGACAGAGAGACAGAAAGCAAGAAATCACCCCCCAGGGGGGACAGTCATGCCACAATCCCTTCTCCTCCATTCTCCTCTCGGGGTCTTGGACATGCATGCACACGCGCCTGGTGTGAGTTTAAGCCACCAGGTCCAGGACTCGAACCACGGTTGACTATGTGGGAGTCCATCAACATAGACATTACGCTAACTGCTGGTCTGAGGAAAAATTACTTCTCACAGACATATAGCAAGTAAGGTTTGAGAGCCATGATAAAAAGCCTGAACGTTATCTAGTAATCTTCTAAAGGGTTTAATCAATTAGATGGCCTGATGGGATTTATATTTTACTTAGGAAGATGGTTTAGAGATGGGCAGGAAGTGAGGAGACTGTTTTTGCAAGGGCCTCCTACAATTCAGAAAGAATATTGCTCTAAATGAATGTAGCTTGATGGAGAGAAGTGGCTAAGCCTTAATGTATTTAGGAGATAAGACTGGAAGAAAGAACTTAGGGATTGATAAAGGTATATTTAAAAGGTGAAGTCAGTAGGACCTGTTGATCGAAGGTGGCAGAGGTGGGTAGTATTTGAGGAAGTGGAAGTGAAGGGTGACAGGTTTCTGGCTGGGATAGAATCCTTTACCAAGAAGAAACAGGAGATGGAATGGTTCAGGCTTGGGAAGGAGGGAGACGAGGTGTTGAGTGTCACACGTGTTGCATTTAAGGTATCAATCACTACTGGAGAGGAAGACTGATGTAGTGAGATGGTGAGAGCCATACATGCCAGTGACTGGTTCCTGAGGACAATGTGTAAAATGCAAAAAGCAAAAGACTAAGGATGGAGCAGTGAAGAACACCAGCACTCTGTGAGTAAGCAGAGGAAGAGAAGTCCATGAAGGAGGAAAATAGAGGTCAGATTAAGTTAACCCTGGAAACGAAAGAAGGAGGAGGAGTGGGCAATTATGATGGAAAGGCCATAAAACAGAGATTGAGAAGGGTGCACTGGATGAAGCAGCAGGGAGGCCACTGTTATTCAGAGTCCCGGAAGGAAAGGATAAAAGGTGAGAGCAGGTTTCATTGCAGTCAACTGAGTACACATGAAGTAAAATAGTGTACAGTGGTTTTATTGCAGTGACTTAACATGAAATGAAATAGTGCACAAGGTCAGTGTGGAGAATCCTTTGGAAGAGTCTGGTTGAAAAGAGGAAGAAGAGGTGGAAGCAGGGGACAGCCAAAAAAAAAAAAAAAATGCTGGTGATAGCATCTTGTTAAGGAACCTGAGGCAGGAGTAGGGAAACCTGAGTATGATGGGGCAGGTTAGGAATGGGAGTCAAGTCAAGCTCACCGCATGACAGGGTTAGGGAGATGTCTTAAGTAGCAGTCAACAGTTGAGAATTCAGCAGGGCTTCCAACAAGACAGAATAAGGGACAAAGCCATCAGCTTCAGGGCAAGGGATAGGCCAGCTTTGCTGGCAGGGAAGTCAAGGGTTGAGTAGTGTCTCCAGCAGAGCTGGGAAGTTGGGTGTTCCCCAGCCTGTCACAGGATCCCAGCCAGGGCCAGAGCAGAAACCCTGGCCCTCAACTTCTTCATTCAGACAAGACATATGGCAGCCATGAGTTACCTAGGGAGAAGGTGGACATCAGATCTGGGCCTGCTGGTACCAGTACTAACAGACTGTACTTCTTCACCCCGTATTCATAACCCATAGGCTATCCCACCCCAGAACTTCCCCCCAAGTTCATCTTAGTACTCTCCATACACATATGAAGACATCTCCTCCCTTCCACACTCACATCGAAGAGTCCTGCCCCATGCTGCTGATAGAGCCTTGGGTTGAGAAAGCCAAGAGGGGGGCGGCCGTTGAGGATTCTGTGCTCATTTATCAAGGATAGGACTCCCCCAAACACTGGAGTGGAAGCCTGCAAGAGTGAGGGGGCAGTTAGTAGTCAGATTTTGAGGGAGGGATATTTGAAAGGATGCGAGATCTCTAAGGAGTCAGGGTTCTGGGTGCAAGGTCTCAGGGGCAGAAGGTAAGGGTAGTTCCTGAGTGGAGGTTTGGAGCCTGGCTGATGCTCACCGATGTTCCAGATACCCACGGAATGGGTATGTTGTTGCTGACCACCCAGTAGCCATCAGAAAGTGCAGCCACATCTGGGTAGGCACGACCACTGGCATTGAAGTAACTGGATGGAGGCAGGTGGGGACTAGAGCCCAAGAACTTGGCTACAGCTTCCTCCTAAAGGCATTGTGGAGTGAATATTGGCCTGAGGTCTGCCCACAGTCTGCTGAAATGAGGGTCCATCACTCCCCCATCCATGCGCACAAATGTACACATACCTGATAGGAAGGCTGTGAGAACACATTGCTAAAGCCGCCACCGCTGATATAGTCAACGATCTCATTTGTGATGAGGAAAGGATTCTGGAAGGATGTGCCACCCACTGTGGTGACATAGGGACTGAGGACAAAAGCCAGCATTCAGATAGAGGACCCAAAGGGACCTCTAAGATGTGTGGGGATGGGTGAATATGGGCTGGGTCTTGCTGGAGGAGCTAGAGTCTATGCAGAAGCATGTACATGCTAAGATTGTTTTGAACCCTCAAGGCATGGCCTGAGGTGACTGTGCACACTATCCTCTACAGAACATTCACCCCATCTTCCAGTAAAATGCCTGGGGCCTAAAGGAAGAACAGAGGAGAGTGTATGTAGCAACCAGGGCAGGTAAAGCTGAGGGCTGAGCCGCAGAAGCACCTGATGGGGTCAAGGGAAAGGTCATAGATTGTCAATCACAGGTGAAAGGTTTGTGGCTGCAGGTAAGTGGTGGGTTGGGGTGCTTACCTGGAGGCAGGAAAGCTAGGACGGAATTGGTGTCTTCCAGAGACAGACCAACACCCAGCCCCACTGTCACCTGGGAGGGATACCAAGTTTAGTAGTCATATTAATTGGTCAGAACTTCGTATATGGGTTCAGATGTCAGAGGGAAAATTCAGGTGTCATTTATTACTGCAGAAGGGCCAAGTTTAGAAGTCAGGCCAGTAGTCGCTATGGAAGGTCTGCGTTTAGATTTTAAGTTAGAGACCGGGTTCTGTGGTCACAATGTGGTCAAAGCTCTCAGTTGGGTGAGTGGGTGGGTGGGTCTTAATTTAGGGTAAAGGCATCACCTGAGGCAAAGAGCAGGGTCAGCCCCCGGGCGGCAGCCTTCATGAACTCAGTGTTGACCCGCTGGATGTAGGCACTACTGAGGGAGTCTTCATCATCTCCGTAGCTCACGGTGTGCACGTATGGCAGGACTGATTCGTTACTGAGTAGCAGGAGCCACTGCAGGAAGGGCTCCTGTGCCTCATGCCGGCCTGGATTTTATTTTTTGAGGGGTGGGCACAAGGGTAGTCACTGGTGGGGGTTGTCAGAGTTTCCCTCCAGCCCATGGCATCCTTTAAGGGAACAAGGAGCAAACCCACCTCCCACCCTTTTCCCCATCGGTCAGTCCCCTTGGCAGTACCAGCACTACTGTAGACCCACGTGGAGATGTTGGCACCAGCACTCATCAGGTACTCCACATCTAGACTGGCCTCAATGCCAGCCCGACCCCAGCCCTGTTTTCCAATCACACGGGCCACTGATGTCTGGTGTGCAAAGTTGCCACCAAAGAGGTGCATGAACTCAGCCAGATCTGAGGCATGGAAGTACTGCTCCAGAAACTGTGGAGGGAATCAGATAAGGATCATGGGTCAGAGGGCAAGCCTCAGGGTGAGGACCCTGGGGTTCTCTGCTTAGCTCACCTGGGCACAGGCCTGGCTGTTGTTGGTAGTACCAGAGCCTACATCTTTTGCTGTCAAGTTGTATCGCTCTCGGATCACAGATGGGGTCACCCCCAGGTGCATGCCAACAGTCCCTGCCACCAGTGGCTCAGGGCGTTGCCTCAGGGACGATGTGGGGGGAAAGCGGTGCAGTCCGCCCACTGTGGGGAGGAGTTAGGTTTGAGGAGACCTTATAGACTCCAATACCCACTTTTTCACTGACCCCCACTCCAACCCTCCCTGTGGCATCTAAACTTCTCCAGCTCCTGGATCTGCCTGCCCCAACCCCCACCAATCCCACTGCATGTTACCAAAGTCCACATGGCTGGCCAAAGCCTGTGGGAGCTGGTAAGGATGTGGGGACCTTACAACATGGGTCTTGGCAGGTCCTCCCACATAGCGATGAAACTCAGCCCCAGAGAGCAGCCGCTCTGCCTGTCTGGAGGTCGGAGAGCAGAGAACAGAGGTCAGAAAGCACTGAATGGAGAAGAGGAGTCTGCGCACCACTGGGCAGCCAGTCATTTCCCTCCCTCCAGGCTCTCAGTTCCCTTCCATTGGTGTGACTAGTCTTCCTGATAGGATTATTGGTTCCCTCCATGGAGCACTTATTTCTTCTCACCGGACACTCAGCCAGCAAGTCAGAAAGTCTTGTGTAGTCACAGAATGGCAGTTCCGGGCTCCAGCTGCCAAGAGCCATTTTTGGACTGTGTGGAGGGTCAATGGTGATGGCCGGACCAGTTCAGCTACATCCTCTAGGGTTAGGTATTTTCCTGCAGAGATTCAGAAAGGCTCTTGCTTTATTGCTTTCTCAGAATGCCCACTCTGAACCTTAACCATGAGACATTAGGACTTCCCAGGGAACATGAAACAGAGTGAAGAAGAGTGATACGGGGACAAGATATATTTGAGACAGGTAGGGTGGCAGAGAGAAAAGGCTGGAGAGACTTGGATGGTCATGGCCAAGAATATGGATTTGCCCTAAAGGCTACTAGGCTTTAAATGCTGCACCGCAGCATGCTCTGCCAAGATCATGAACAGCAAATGAGAGTAATAAATTGAAATTTTTCATTTTAAGTTTATCTCCAATAAAAGTTTTCAAACTTTGGAACCAATTATAACACCTAGTTTAGCTCAAATCTTAATACTTTTTTGTCTTAAGCCTAACATGATGGTGAGGTACTGTTTCCTGCACAGAACCAGGCACACTAGTGCTCACCTTGGGTGAATCTGAGATGTCCCTCCCCCAACCCACTTTTAACACACAGCCTCCCTCTGCCTGGAAGTGCTTTAACCAGGATACAATCCAATATGGGTCTTGGAGAGACTGTTTTGGAATGATGTGGAGGGGAGAGGACTGCAGATTAGTGAGGGGACTGGGCACTAGTTCAGGAGAGAGATTAATAATTGAGGGTCTGGCCCTCTGGCCTGATGGTTAAGGAAGTGGAATCCCACATGTCCAACCATGATTCGACTCCCAGCTCTGGTGACTCGAGCACTCTGGGCCTGTGTGCATACATGCACCTGTACCTAAAATTCCAACAGGATGGAGAAACGGAGGAGAAGGGATTGGAGAGTGATTATATTCCAGGGCAGAGGTACTTTCTCCTTCTGTCCCTCAGGCAAGTGCACATGCCCTCTGGTAATTGGGGGCAAAAACTTAGTTGGTAACAACAAGGGATGGTGTGAAGTGGTCTAACCTAAAAGTTACTTAGGAATTGAAACCAATTCCTAAGAACAGAGGAGGAACAGAGAGAGGCAATTCCTAAGAACAGAGGCAGAACAGAGGAGGAAATGGGCATAGATTCGAGGGGGAAGGGAAGGAACTTGAGTTGAGATGTACTAGATGCTCTTCTCCTTTGGTAGCTGGTCAGCAACAGAGTCAGAATTTGAATCCAGATCTAATCATAAAGCCTGTGCTCTTAACTACATTGACTATAGGTTTTTAGCCTGAAGAACACAGGTAGAAAGTTGTGGATCAAAGAATATGAGTTAGTTTTGAACAGCTTAGTTCCAGTTCACTGTTTCATTAAGAAACTCTTCAGTAATAGCCACTGCCAGTTATCTGCCCTATGTTATGCCCTTGACAGGCACCGAGAACATAACCCTGACATGATCTGCACCATCCCATGCCCAGCCCAGCCCAACGCTATGTCCCTCCACTGCATCCCACATCCTGATTCCAGTCCCAGCAGGCACCGTATTGAGGAGAGCGGGGATCCGACACTGCCTGCACCAGCTCCGAGAGTCTTTCCAGGTTCTGCTGTTTCAGGGCAAAGGTGAGACTCAGCTCTTCCTCAGGGTCCACACGGCCCAGGGACACCCAGCCTGGGGGTAGCCTGCAGGGTTAGAGGTCAGGTACATGGCCTTGGTTAGGGTGAGGATGGGAAATTGTAGTTAGGGGAGGCTCCGGATTGGGAGCTGAGACCTTGCATGGGACTCCAGAGTGAAAATGGGTAACAGAAGGTGAGTGGTAGTGGGCTGAGCTGAGGAACCTGGGGATGAGGATAAGCTAGGACCAGGGCAGGTGAGAACAGGGAATCGGGAAGGGGGTCGTTGGTGTTAAGTCAACTTACGTCCATTGCTGGTCAGGTTCTGGGCTGTAACTGCATTTGCCAGTGATGGAGAGGGCAAGGAGCCCTAGGAGGCTGCAGGGGTGGCACATGGGTTT
>NW_006199376.1:1164992-1178364 GCF_000334495.1 Tupaia belangeri chinensis
AGCTGTGATCCCCCCTCCAACACATATTCTCTCCAATATGATCCCTTTTTCCCAGACCTCCCCTGTTTTCTCACCAGGCTGGGAGTTCCATTCGGCCTTTCTGCAGATCTGCTGTCATGTGACAGATCACATGAGCCCTATTTTTCACCACCACCACGCCTACTCCTGCCTAGTAACTAGTGACGTGCTGGCTCCTCCTTTGAATGGGTGGTTCTAAATGCTGGGGAAAGGAGGGGCTGCTGCTCCAGATTCTACCTCTGGGCAGACGAGCTCTGGGGTAAGCCCAGGATTCCCCACAGGAATCACAAGGAAGTGGGCTCTGGAGGCCCACAGGGTATCAGAAAGCAACAAACTCTTAAAGCCTGGGTTCTTCATTTATGACACAGAGCCTTTTTATGAAAGTGACCTTCCTCATAGGGTTGCAGTGAAAATTTACGCAGAGGTACAGCAAGCAAATTGCCTAACATGGAACCTGACATGGCAAAGACCCAACGGGTAGGAGTTTCTACTACTACAGTGCAGATATTTAGTAGCCTCGAGAAAAATAAACCACTTGGCTGCTCGCACATGTACTCCCTATCTCTTAAAACTCTCAGGCTGGGGCGACTCCATGACCTGGTGGTTAAGGAGACCATGTGGTTGAATCCTGAACCTAGTGGCTAGAAACACACCAGGTGTGAGTGTGTGCATGCCCCAAATCAGGAAGTGTGAGAGAAATGGAGAAGGGTTTGCAGTGTGACCATTCCCCATGGCGGGGGGGGGGTGCGGGGGTGCTTTCTCCTATCACTCTGTGTCTCTAGCAAGGGTATGTACCCTCTAGAAAACAAAACAAAACAAAAACCAAAGAATCCTCAGGCCTAGATCTGGCCATCCTCCAGATAGATCCCTTCCCACCCAACCAATCCCTCTCTAGGTTGCTGCTCTAACTAAATTCTTGCTGCGCCCAAGTTAGAGGGAAAAGACTGACTGCAGAGAGAAGTGATTGTCAAGCTCAGGCTGGCCTCCTGAGCTCCCAGTGCCATGTCCCCATGTCAACCACCCCTCTGTATCTCTGGAGGTGTCCACAGTACTATGGCAGGTGCCTTCCAGTCATCCCCACAGAACTGAGCCGGAGGCAGGATACAAACTGCAATTTATTAAGGCTCCAGAGTGAGAATTGGCACTTGGTTCTGGGCAGGGGCGGGGGTGTCAGTGGAACCCAAAGGCACTGGGCCCAAACAGGTTGGCGGGACCTCTCCCATCCCCCACCCCCCAATAAATAAAGTCTCAGCTCCGTGTCAGGGTGCTGCACAGGATAGGAAGCCCTCACTGAGGAGAGCCCAGCGCTGCCACCTCCTTCATATTTCTCCCCACACTGGCCCTGGCTCTAGGTTGTGACTAACAGGGTTTCTGTGGTCCTAGTGCTCTGAGGGGGCTGGGGAATGTGGGGTGGAGAGCTAGGGCCTGGTGGTGGCCTCCCCGAGGCCAGTCACGGTCCGAGGCTGCCCAGGGCAGGCTCAAAGTGGGGCCTGCATTGGGGACACAGTGCGCGTCCCAGGTCGGGGCCCAGCCTGGGCCACAGCTAGATGTGCAGCTCCGTGTCATCGGGTGGCTCCAGGCCAGACTCTGTGCTGAGTGCCGATGCTGAGGGGCCCTGGGCCACCCCAAATGGTGAGACAACGGGTGAACGAGCAGCCAGAGGAGACAGTGAGGGTGAGAAGCTGGGCGACATGGCAGCCGAGGACAGAGAGCCTTCGTGGCTGATGGGGGAGCGGTGAGAGGCTGGTGGGAAGATGGCCCGGGCTACAGCTGTGCTTGCTGGCTTGGGGGGCACAGACTTGGCTCCTGGGTGGGCCACAGCAGTGATGAGGGGTGGTGGGTCAATACGGGGAGCTGGAGGACACGGCCGAGCTTCATCCTTGAGCCTGGCGATCTCTGTGAAGACACTGGCCAGAGGCTGGAACTGAGGGCACCAGCTCAGCAGGTAGTCCCAGTTATAGCTGCCACGGAGCTACTCCTCAACAGCCCAAATGGGTCAGTGCACCTGCCACACAGGGCTTGCCATCTGCTGGGAAGCCATAGTCCCCGACGGGTGCAGGGCTCAAGCCACAGCCCCCCAGGAAGGCCGTGGCAGTGGCTGGGGGGGCCCCCCCTCGGAGGTTCCTGCCCCTGGCAGCAGCAGCCCTGCCTTCCGGCCCTTATACCAGGTGTCAGGGGCAGGTGGCTCACAGGATGTGTCGCTCAGTCCATCTGCATCCTGCTGGATGCCCGAGTCAGGGCCACGGGCGGCCAGGGAGGAGGCCACACTGGCCACTCGGGGGAACTCGTTGATCATGCGAATCTCGTCATCCTCTGCAGCCTCTGCTGAGCCACGGCCGCTTGAATGTGAAGGGTCCAGGGACCCTCCCCGGGGGTAAGGTCCTCCAGCTCCTGGCCCACCATAGCTGGGGAGAGTCTGGTGATACAGGTGCTCCGAGGGTGGGGGACTGGGTGGCTCCCGGCCCAGTTTCTGTAAGGAGCCACTGGCTGGCGGGGGTGCCTGTGACCATGGCCTCAGCCTTGCGGCTCCGGGCCCTAATGAGCCCAAGGACCAGGGCTGCCAGTGCAAGCACCACCACGACTCCCAAGGAGGCCGCCACAGCCCCTACCAACAGTAGGTTGAGGTCAGGTGCCAGGCCCAGTGCAGTGTGGGTGATATCCACAGTGACAGGTACTGTGGCACTCCGGGAACCGGGCAGAGGTCCCCGTGCTACCACCTCCAGCCTTAGTTCCCGTGGAGCTTCACGTCTGGCCCGGCCCCCACCCCCAGAGGTGGCTGATCCGCTGCCTGGTGCCCGGCTGTCCACCCTCAGGTACAGGGCACCTGTAGTCTGGTTGATACCAAAATAGGGGGAAGAGGTGGCAAGGGAATAGAGCACCAGGCCATCAGCACCTCCATCCTCATCTGTGGCCTGCACATGACCAAGGCTGTGGCCACGCCGGGCACCTTCTGGCACTTGAAAGTGGAAAGCTGGAGCCAGGAACACGGGGTCATACTCATCCTCTCCAGTCACCAGCACGGACACAGTGACAGAGGCTGAGAGGTTCCCAGCATCGGTAGCGCCAACCAGCAGTCGGAAGCTTCCGGTGTGCTCATAGTCAAAGGGCACCCGTGCCCGCAGCTCCCCTGTTGAGCTATTCAACGCAAATGCCTCATTGCCTTCAGGCCCTGGCCCAGCTTCCAACAGGCTGTAGCGGAGCCTCCCGAAAGCCCCAGCATCCCCATCGATTGCATGCAGAGTGGTCACAAGAGTGCCGGGAGGCTGGTTCTCAGCTAGGCTGGTGCTAAGCAAGTTCAGCGGGAAGGCTGGGCCGTGGTCATTCACATCCTGGACCTCAACCGTCACTGGCGCCAAAGCAAAATGTGCCCCGGCAGGGTCGGCAGCCTGCACGACAAGCTGATGTCGAGCCTGGGTCTCGCAGTCCAGGGGTTGGGCCAGTCGCAAGGCACCTGAGCTCTCATCCAGCTCAAAGAGCCCTAAAGGGTCACCTGAGCTGAGGGTGAAATGCACAAGGCCATGAGGGCCAGGATCAGCATCAGAGGCCTCCACATGCAGCAGCTCAGCTCCGACAGGCGTGTCCTCGGGCACTGCCACACGGTAGGATGCTTGGGTAAAGACAGGTGGGTTGTCGTTGACATCCAGTATGGTGACAGTGACTGGCACGGCCGAGCTGCGGGGTGGCTGCCCCCGGTCAGCCGCAGCCACAGTTAGATTGTACTGTGTCAGGGTTTCAAAGTCCAGAGGTTCCAGCAATACCAGGCAGCCCAGTGCTCGGGGCCCTGGCCCACCACTCTCCCCAGCCTCAGCCAGTCGGGGTTCCAGCTGGAAGACTCGGCCTCGGTTGCCACTGATGATACTGTAGTCCACGGCAGCATGGGTGCGGCTCCCATCGGCATCTGTGGCCTCTAGGGTGAGCAAGGTGGAACCAGGGGGCAGGTCTTCAGCCACAGCCACACGGTACTGGGACAACGTGAAGCTTGGGGCATGATCATTCTGGTCTTGCAGCTGCACGTGCACTGTGGCTCGTGCTGCCCGGCCTGGAGCTCCGTGGTCTCGTGCTTCCAGCACCACATCCACCACTCCTGGCCCCTCGTGGCCCAAGACCCCTGTTGCTGCTGTTGTGAATAAGGTCCCTGAGATGAGAAGGAAAGGAGGAAACAGGGATTCAGCTGAGGCTGTAAGTGAGCAGAAGGGTGATGTGACCTGTCAGGGTCTGGAAAGCAGCTTCGGAAAGTCCAGACTGCAGGGTGAACAGCCTGTGTGCTGGGACATTCAGAATGGCCTGGAGGATTTAAAGCTCAAGGAACAGATTCTAGACATGCAGTCAGGACAGGACTTATAATGAGGAGAGGGACCAGCAGATGGCGTAACAGTTATGTCGCTGGATTCCCATGTAGTTGACCATGGTTGGAGTCCTGGACCCAGCGGCTTAAAACTCACACTGGGCATATGTGCGTGTGTGCCCAGAATTCCAGATAGAGAATGGAGGAGAAGGGATTGCAGCGTGATCATCCCCCCAGGGGGTGATTTCTCACTTTCTGTCTCTCACTGTCTCTCTGGTGAGCACAAGTGCCTTGTGGCAGGAATCTCTCTTAAAAAGAGAGAGAGAGAGAGAGAGAGAAGGGCCTCCCTGGTCAGAGAGCCAGGAGTGAAGAGTTTGAGTAACTAGTGAATGAGGTCAGAATATGGCCCAACATGGTCAAAGATAATGGGTCTGATCCTGAGAATCCTGGCAAAGACGTACCATTGTTGGGGTCAACACTGAAACCTTCAGCAGGGGAAGCCAGGTGATAGGAGATGTGACCATTGGCCCCCGAGTCCCGGTCGGTGGCAGAGACGGAGAAAATGGCACTGCCTGGGGGGGTGTGCTCTAGCAGCTTCACCTGAGGTGAGAAAAAAAGCATTCATGGCTAATTTCCCAGCTGCCCTGCTGCCCACTCAGCCTGTGTTCCGAGGCTTTTCCCAGAAGGGAGGCTCTCCTCTCCATTCTGACCTGGAGTCCACACTCCCTAGTATCTGAATGAGAATTGCCTGCCTTCTGCTCTTTCTGGCACAGGACGCAGAACCTGGACATGGTTCACAGGACTTAGATGGGTCACCCACCCCCACGTCACCTGAAATGCCCTCCAGCAAGAAGGGCCCCCTACGCTGGGCTCAGGTGTGAGGGCACCCAGGGGTGTCAATACCTGATAAAGGCTCTGTGAGAAGGCAGGTGCATTATCATTGACATCTTCCACAAGTACTGTGAGGTTGGCATGGCCCTCATGAGGGCCATCATGGGCCAGCAGCTGTAAGTGGTAGCGGTCACGCTGCTCAAAGTCCAGGGGGCCTGTGAGGGAGACACGGCCTCCATAGCGGCCAACGCTGAAAGGGTCCTGGGGCCCAGATGGGCTCAGCACATACCACAGCACCGGTCCTGAGTCCACATCATTCCCTGTGACCTGTGCAATCTCCGAGCCCAGGAGCGCATCTGCAATACACGGAGCAAATCCATGGAGCCCAGGCTAGGGAACTGTGCTTTGGGGCCACTGCTTATACCTCCCACTTTACCCAGGCCTCACCTTCCGACACACGGAGCTCCCAGGGCTGGGGGATGGTAGGGCGGTTGTCATTGGTGTCAATGACCATCACTGTCAGGGTTGCTGAGCCCACCAGGGCTGGGCTTCCTCTGTCTGTGGCCATTAGTACCAGCCTGCATACAGAGCACAATCAGGGGTCTGAGGATAGGTGGAACCCTGCAGAAGGCCAGAAGGACTTTGGATATAGCATAGAAGTGGGGTATTCTGCATGTGGCCTAGGGACTGAAGAGGACATAAGACAGGGCTTGAAGCTAGATAAACCCAGGATAGGGTCTTGGGCCTACAGGTCTATGCCTCACCGTGTTTCAGCCCAGATCTCACGGTCCAGGATTGCTGTGGTAGTGATGGTGCCTGTGGCAGGATCCATGTGGAACAACCCCCGTGCTGGCTGGGATGCAGCTAGACTGTAGGAGATCTGTCCTCCGGAGCCTTGATCCAGGTCATCTGCCTCCACCTGAGGAGGAAAGTAGGCTGCTGGCACTGGCCTGGCCACAGACAAGTCTGACAAGCCCCTGCCCCAGCATCCCATCACACCCCACACCTGTAGCAGGGGCCCCTCCAAGGGCCGAGACTCAGGTAGGAAGGCTACGTAGTGAGGCCGAAGGAAACGGGGAGCATTGTCATTGGCATCTTGCAGGGTCAATGTCAGCACAGAGAAAGCAAAGGCTCCCCCACTTTCTGCCTGCAGCACCAGTCGCAGCCGTGGGCTTGCCTCAAAGTCCAGACCCTCTGCTACACGAACTGTGATGGCTCCTGGGGGGAGGTGGAATACATCAGTGACAACCCCTTTGCTGGCCCTGGAGCCTCCATCCCTGAGGACCCTGGCTCTAAGACAGCCTCTGCCTGGTCAATGCCTCCTGTGGCCCAGAGAACTTACTTGCCCTCCCAGAGCCCCTGCTCCCAGCCCTTACCTGTATTAGGATGAATGGAGAAGGTCCCTCTCTCATTCCCACTGAGAATACTGTAGGTGATTGGTCCACTCGAGCCCCCTGCATGGACAGCCTTGGGGGAGACAACAGGAGTCCCTGCAGAGAGGGTGGTATGGTTGGACTATGACTAGACTGTGGGACTTCGGAGGACGTTCTCAACAAGCGAAATCCCAGCCCATCTAGGGATACAAATCTGGGTGACAAGGCTGGGGACCCACCTGGGGGTGCATTCTCACGGAGCGTAGCTTCACTACTAGCCCGGGAAAAGCGAGGTCCACGCTCAGACTCTCCCTGCAGTCCAATGATGATCACACCGGTGGCAGAGCGAGCTGGCCGGCCAAGGTCAGTGGCCACAATGAAAAGGACACGATCTCGAGGGCTCAGAGCTACAGGAGAGCGAGCCACACGAATTTCCCCAGTGTAAGAGTCCACAGTGGTGCCAGGAGGTGGTGTGCCTGCCAGCCGGTACAGAATCGAAGCATTGGCACCAGCATCACGATCTTCAGCTCTCAGTGTGGCCAGAGCCAAGGTTGGGGTACCGAAGCTAGGGCCTGGGCGGGGCAGGCGCAGGCGCAGAGGACTGGTGGGGAAGGTGGGAGCATGGTCATTGACGTCACGCACCGTGATGGTGACAGGCACTGTGGTGCTCAAGGGCCCTGCAGCTGCGCCATCCACTGCACTCACAGAGAAGGCATAGCTGGGACACTGCTCTCTGTCCAGGGCTGCAGCCGTGCGCAATTCCCCAGAGCTGGGCTCCAGCAGGAAGGCTCCCGCTGTTCCTGCACCTAGATAGTAGGTCACGTGGCCATTGGCCCCAGCATCAGGATCATGAGCCTGAAGCTGCAGCAGCAGAGTCCCTGCAGGCACATCCTCAGGCACCTCCATGGAATAGGCAGGCACAGGAAAGGCTGGAGCATGGTCATTGGCATCGAGCACTGTCACTGTCACAAGCAGGGTGGCACTGAGAGCTGGCTGGCCTCCATCCTGGGCCTCGATCTGCAGCTGGAACACTGGCTCCACCTCCCGGTCTAGTGGCCTCATGGTGCCAAACTCTCCAGAGGCTAGGTCTAGGACAAAGGCTCCTGATGGGTCCCCATCTGCAAAGGGTATACACACATTATCAGCCCATGGGGATGGGTACCACTTACAGGAAGCAGCAGAGAGAGACAGAGATGGTTTGAGAGACTGAGAGATTGAGAGACCGAGAGAAAGGCAGAGAAACATGCAGAAGGTAAAGATACTATAAAGCAGCTGATAACTGCTCAGAGTGTGGTCTAGAATACCTGGGAGTCCTCTGATACCCTCCATACATATTAAGATCAAAACTGGGGCCAGCAGGTAGTGTGGTGGTTAAGGTGCTAGACTCCTGTCTAACTGCAGTTTGAGTTCCAGACCTGGCAGCTTGCTTTCTCACTTTTCCTCTTTCTGTCTCTCCCTGGTGAACACATGTCCTATGGCAAAATTTAAAAATAATAAGAAGAATAAAATTAAATATTTATTTTTAAAAAAGATCAAAACTTTTCATAGCACTGCTAAGACATTCTATGCTTTTTTCATTCTTATCTCACAGATGTATAGTACAGTTTGCAGATGCTGCATGATGTGATGACATCATTACTTGGTTAATGGAATGTGTGCTTGTGTATTCGTGTGTTTTCTAGAATCTTCTAGGCAGAGTATTAGAGCATGGATATGTGTGTTTTCAGAGATTCAGTGTGTGTCGGCTACCTTCATTACACCTAATACCTGCTATAATCTCTGCAGCCTCATTACTGTCCAACATTATTATTTGAAGTCTCAACATTTCCTTGTGTCTATGCAGAAATACGGCAAGTAGTATACTTCACAGGCTTTATTTGCAATAATATTGAAATATTTTAGGTTTTAATATTTAAATATAAATATTAATAATATTAAATAAATATTAACAATATTAAATATCAATATAAACATTGCTATAACCCACAGAAAAAAACTCTTCAGGGTTCTCAAAGGTTAAGAATGTTTAGGGAGGAACCAGCAGTTAGCGTAATGGCTGTGTCGCTGGACTCCCACGTAGTCGACCGCAGTTCGCGTCCCGGACCCGGTGGCTTAAAACTCACGCCGGGTGCATGTGCGTGCATACCCAAGATCCCGAGAGGAGAATGGAGGAGAAGGAACTGCGGTGTGACCATCCCCCCTGGGGGGTGATTTCTCGGTTTCTGTCTCTATGTCTCTCTCTGTCTGTCTGGCGAGCGTATGTGCCCTATAGAGAAAAACTCTCCAAAAAAAAAAAAAAAAAAGAATGTTTAGGGAGACCAGTTGATGGTATGGTGGTTAAGGTGGCTGGATGTCATATGGCTGGACTGCCCAGTTTGAGACCTGGACCTGGTGGCTTGCGAAATGAGCCAGGCACATATGTATGCATGCCCAAAATTCTTGAAATAAGGGAGGGATGGAAGAGTAAAGATGTGGCATGACCATTCCCCATGGGGGGGTGACTTCTCACTTTCTCTCTCACTGTCTCTGGCAAGTGTGTATGTCCTTTGGCAAAATTTAAAAAAAAAAAAAGTGTTTAGGGTTCCCAAGAACAACAACAACAACAAAAAAATGAGAATGACTATTCTACAGGGAGAAGCAAATAAGAAAGAAAAGAAATAGGAAGATTATGAACAGAGACATAAGGGCCAGCAGGTGGTGTTAAGGTGGCTGGATTCCACATGAGCAGCTTCAAGTTCAAGTCCCAGACTCAGCAGCTTGAAAATCACACTGGGCACTGTGCATGTGCACCCAAAATCTTGAAAGAAGAATAGAGGAGAAAGGATTGTGACATGAACATCCCCTGGGCAGGGGGTAATTTCTCACTTTTCTTGTGTCTGTTTTTCTCTTTCTCCCATCAGCACAAGTGCCCTGTAGGAAAAGCTAAAAAAATAAATAAATAAATAAAACAAAACCCAAACGAATAACAAAATAGAGATGTAGAGGGAGACAGAGAGCTGGAGAGACAGAGAAAGAGATACTCAAGCATAAGCATACAATAAAAAGGAAAGGCATAAAGAGGGGCAAAGGGACCCAAACATTCTGACCGAGGCTGGCAGGGGCCAGTAAGGAGCAAGAGCCAGGCAGGTGGTGCTGAGCTAGTAGGCACGAGATGGTTCTCACCCAGGATGCGGTACTGCAGCTGCCCATTGGCTCCCACATCTGGGTCAGAGGCCCGAAGCATGGTGAGGGTCTGGGGGTCCTGGCTCTCAGGCACCTCCAAGGAGAGGTGAGTACTTCCAAAAGTTGGAGCATGGTCATTCTCATCCTCCACGGTCACCCGCACTGTGACGTGAGTTAACAGAGGGGGTGAGCCCCTGTCCCGGGCATACACTGTGGGGAAGCAAAGTCAATGAGATCTAGCCTGTTCCCATCTCACAGAGAAACCTACACCAGATAGTGTTCAGATATGTTCACCAGGTGCACACACAGACCAGAAAATGTTCCTCTGTCCAAGCTTTCAAGCATACTTGTGTACATGTGCACATTAGTATACACGTGTCAGAGATGTTCTGTTCCTTCCCACCTCCTATGTTTGGTGCATGCAAGATAGCTCTAAGAGGAGCCGCGCTGTAATAGCTGGGCACTTGTAGAAGCAGGGCTTTGGGGGTATAACACTAGTATTTATATGCCAGGCACCATCTTGGAGGTTTCGGGATCCTCTCATTCTATACCTGTCAGATTGATCACCTCCTGCTCCTCCCGATCCAGGGCCCGGAGGGTAGTGAGAACTCCAGTGTCTGGGTCCAGGGAGAAACTTTCTCCAGAGACTCCTCCATATGTCACTTGCCCATTGGCCCCTGAGGTAGGACAGCATGCAGGGTGATCAGAGGGTGAACATCCCCTTTCTTGCCCCAGGCCATCCCTCTCACAAGTCATCCCCCTAGGTCTTACCTAGGTCGGGGTCAGTTGCCCGCAAAGTGAGCAGAGATGTGCCTGGCGGGCTGTTCTCACGCAAAAGGACGCTGTATTCCTGCTGCTGAAAAGCAGGTGCCTCGTCATTGACGTCCGCGACACTGACAGTCAGGAGCTGCGTGGCCGAGCGCGGAGGGGAGCCATGGTCTGACGCTACAATGGTCAGGGTGTGCTCAGCTCTTTGTTCCCGGTCCAAGGGCCGCACCACCGACAGCGCTCCTAGGTGAGCAGCAAGGCAGGTCGATAGGAACCTCTTACACTGATTGACTCCAACGCCCTCCTTCCCTCACTCTCACAGGCCCTGCTCTCACCTGTGCTCGAATGTAGCCGGAAGTGGCCGTCCCCACCGGATACCAGGCGATAAGACACGCGTGCGGCCTCACCCAAGTCCGGGTCTCGGGCTACCACGTGCAGCGCCACGGGCCCAGGAGGCTGATCTTCCGGGAGGCGCACACGGGAGGGCGACGCGAAGACTGGCGCGTTGTCATTTTCATCCGTGACAAAGACGCGTGCGGAAACGCGCGCTGCGCGGCGGCGGCTGGCGTTGGTGGGCCTGTCGGTGGCTACCACGAGCAGCAGCAGCGCGGGGGTGGTCTCCCGGTCCAGGCCACGCGGAGCGCTGAGCGCCCCGGTGCGCGCGTCCAGGCGAAGTGCGGGCACCGGAGGCTCCTGGCGCAGCAGGCGGTAGCGCACGTCGCTGTTGGGACCTGGGCCATCTGCGTCCGAAGCCCGGAAAGTGTACAACGCCACGCCGGGCTCCGGGTTCTCAGGCAGCGCCAGCGCCAGCGGGTCGCGCGCGAAGGCGGGCGCGGGCTCGTTCTCGTCCTGCACGAGCACCTGCACTCTCAGCAGCCGCGCGCCCGCGCCACCCGGCCCCTCCGCGCGCACCGTGAGCGCGCGCCAGGCCGGCCCCGCTTCGAAGTCCAGGGACCTCGCCAGGTACAAGCGCCCTGAGGCCGCGTCAAGGGCAAAAGTGCCCTCCGGGTCGGCGCCACCAACCAGTGTGTAGGTGAGTGCGCCCACACCTGCCGGCTCGGGCGGCGCCACTGAGCCCAACAGGGAACCAGGCCGCAGGCCCTCCGCTGCTGTCACCTTCAGCACGACGGGCACTGGCGTCGCAGGGTCAGGATCGGCGAGGTCTGGAGGCGGCTCGGCCAAGCGAGTTGAGGGAAGCACCTGTGTGGACCGTGAGGGAGAACAGACTCAGGAGGACCCGTGTAAAGAGCTGGGCAGGATTTCTGTGGCAGGGAAGGGTGGTCAGATAGCTAGACTTGAGAGCCCAAGGACCCCATGGTGCTGGAGGTATCGGAGAGGGGGGGACAGCGGCAGGCAAGGGTGTGGGGGGCCATACCTGCACCAGCAGCTGGAGGCTGGCACTTCGAGGGGGACTGCCTTGGTCATGAGCACTCAGAGTCAGCACATAGTGGGGCCGCTCTGCTCGGATCAAGGGTGCTGCGGTGAGCAGCTCCCCGGAGTGAGGGTGCAGAGAGAAGAGCTCTGAGCCAGGACCTGGGGACAGGCAGCGGAAGGACGAGGGCTTGGGACCTGGAGCTGGGCCTTGAGGGCCAGCCATCCCCCTCCCAACTCCCTTTTCCCCACCCCTCACCAGTTAGAGTGTATAGGATGGTTCCGTTCTCCCCCTCGTCTGGATCTTTGGCCTGCAGAGTCGTCACCAGTGTTCCTGGAGGCACACGGTCTGGCACCTGTGGGGACACAAGTCACCTGCAGTTGTCTCCTTCCTGTCCTTGAGACAACCCAGGATCAAGGTCCCCTGACCAGTGTGCAGGCAGGGCCCCTTTCATGCTCTCACACCCGTTTCAGGGTACAGTCTCTGTCACCTATTCCCACAGCCTTATGGGAAGACTCCCCACTCCCTCTCACACTTGTTCAGGATAGGGTCCTGCTCCTTCACATACCTGTATGGGGAGGCCCCCACCAGCAACCCCGGAAGCCTGCAGGAAGGTGGGGCTGTTGTCATTGAGATCAAGCACTGCGATGTGCACGGTGCCTGTGGTGCTGCGGGGTGGGCTGCCCCCATCCTGCACCTGCACCAGGAGCTGGTAGCTGTTCTGCTGCTCCCGGTCCAGAGTTTGGAGTGTGGTTATTTCTCCTAGGAGTGCAGGATGGAGATCATGTATCAGATATCCAGGGATCAGAACCTGAGGCCTGCGGTAAGAGGCTGGGGCTCGGGGAGTGTGGTAGGGAATGCCAGGGCCAAACTCTGGGTTAAATCCTGGGCCCCACACCTGGGATCTGGCCTGGGGTTAGGGGGTGTTCCTCATCTAGGGTGTTCATCATCGAGAGGTGAGACTGTGGGATCTCAGAATTTAGATCCCAGGACTTACCTGTCTGGGGGTGGATGCGGAAGGCCTTACTGTCTTCTGACAGCTGTCGCAGACTGTAGGTCAGACGTCCATTGGGTCCCAAGTCTCGGTCGGTAGCAATGACCCGGCCCACACTGGTCCCTGGGGGCTGGTTCTCAGTCACAGCCAGGAAGGTGGGTTCCCCAGATAAGCGGGGGCTGTGGTCATTCTGCTTGAGGATGCTGACCCTCACGGTGGCTGTGCCTGTCTGCTGCCCTAACTCTGGTTTGGACCCTGACACCGCCATTACCTTCAGTGTGTACAACTCCTGGGCCTCCCGGTCCAGTGCTGCTCGCACCCATAGCCACCCGCTCTGTGCCTCCAGGCCAAAGGGGCTACTTGCCCCATCTGCAGCAAGGTGATAGGTGATAGGGCCCCCATCTGGTGCCTGGGCTTGCACTTGCAGGATCTGGGTTCCAGGGGCGGTGCCTGAGGACAGGTCTACACGGTAGGTAGGGCTATCAAATCGAGGAGCTAGCCCACGAGTCCCCAAATCCTGTACTACCACTCGCAGTCGAAAGTGGCTGGGGGGGGGGGGGGGGGCCCCC
>NW_006199376.1:1179430-1184746 GCF_000334495.1 Tupaia belangeri chinensis
AGCCTACCCCCCGAGTCCCCAAATCCTGTACTCCCACTCGCAGTCGAAAGTGGCTGGTGCGTGGTGGGGAGCCTCCATCCCGAGCCTCCAGCTCCAGCTCATGGGCTGGCCCCCCTGGGGGCCCCAGAGGTCCCATAAGCTGTACATGGCCTGTGGTAGGGTCCACAGTGAAGGCCCCACCACCCCCAGCAAGCAGGGTAAAGGTGACTCGACTGTTAACACCTGAGTCAGGGTCCAGAGCCCGCAGCGTATAGATGGGAGTCCCTGGGGCAGTGTTGGGTGGTAGCAATACTGTGTCTTCAGGTGCAGGGAAGGCAGGGGCATTGTCATTCACGTCATCCAGCAGTACACGCACCCGAGCCACAGCAAAAGCCGGGGGCACTCCACTGCCTGCTCGCACCTCCAGCTCCAACACTGGTCCGAGCAGCTCCCGGTCCAGAGGGCGGACTGTTTGTAACAGCCCTGAGGCTGCATCTAGGGAGAAGAGTCCTCGGGGATCTCCGCTTGATAGGGCAAGGGTCACAGGCCCCAAGCGACCTAGGGAGGAGAACAACAGTCAGGAAGGAGATAAGGAGGCACCTACAGGGTCAAGGCCCAGATGCTCTTCCCAAGAGGGGCTAAGCAGTGCCCACACCTGTGCCTTTCAAAGAATCAGGAGAAGGTCAGGTGGTTGGCACTGTGGCGATAGGCTGGCGTGCCTGAGGGTGGTGCATTGTGCCTGAAGATCGCCTAAGGTGTTGGGCATGGGCACTGCAGTGCCTGTTACTGGGCCGATCTGCGGTATGATACTCCAGGGTAAATTGACAGGGTGCTGGGGGTTACAGTGGGGTTTCTGAGTGTGGCACCAAGTGGGTTTCATGCTAAATGATACCTGGTGGGTTGTGTGCCTGGATAGTGCCCACACTGGTGCCTGGTGCCACATCCTCTGGCACAGAAAACACATACTGCAGTTGCTCAAATATGGGTGGTGTGGGGGTTCCAGGCACAATGCTGATGTTGACCCGGGCGCTGGGTTCTGCCTGCAGGCCACCTCCATCCTGGGCCCCGATTTCCAACTGCACCACAGAGTTGGCCCGTCTGGCCAAAGGCCAGGCTACTGTCAGCAGCCCTGCGAAGAGGGATGAAAGCAGAGAAATGAAACAGAATAGGGTCAGACGCATTATGGGGAAGAAGAGCGAGATACTTCATTTAGGCAGGGGTGGGGGGCCTGGAGGCATGCTCCAGGAACAGAGGTTCCTCACCTGAGTGCTCATCCAAGGCGAAGAGCGGGGGGCTATTGCCAGCCAGGATGTGGTAAGAGAGTCGCCCATGGGGCCCCTGGTCGGGGTCATGGGCACGCACCCTCAGCACAGCTGTGCCTGGTGTACTCTGGGCACTCAGACTGGCAGCATACTCCCGGGGGTAAAACTGAGGCGGGTTGTCATTCTCGTCTGACACAAACACCTTCACGTATACCATAGACTTGAGGCCTCCCTGGTGGGACACGAAGCCATTAGTCAGGTGGGCCTTGTCTGGCCCTGCAAGTGCCCTCCTCCATTGTTCCAACCTGCCCATGGCCTGCCACTCACCCCATCCACAGCCGTCACCGTGAAGTCAAAGCTCGAGGGCCCCTGGTCGCGGTCCAGGCTCCGGATCGTGCACACATCACCAGTGTGGGCATCAATGCGGAATGGGGGAGTGCCCGAGGTCCCAAGTCCAGCACCCAAGGAATAGGAGAGGAGGCCAAATGGGCCACTGTCTGCATCTGTGGCTGTCACCTGGGGAGAGGCCAGGATGAGTGATGCCCCCTCTTGTTAGTCAGAAAAGCCATGGTAACTAGAAAAAGCAGCTGGTGCCCGGGGTTTCCAGACAATGGGCACACAGAAGGGAAAGTAGAACATGGTACCAGACCTACCCCCAGCCTACACCTCCCCCCTGGGCTCCTGAGAGCCTCTGGTCACAGCATTTTTTGTTACCTTGTTTGATGTATGTTTCTATTTAAAGACCCTTTAATATATACATTGTTGATTCATTGACATTAAACTCACTGTAACCCATGCCTGAAGGAAGCTTACAAACACATGTATTTTCTTCAAAGGCACATCACAGCCTTCTTACACTGAAGAACTATAGACAGTACTTCAGCACTATACTTAAGGACCATTTTAAACAGCAAAATCACCAACAAAAACAAAAAGCATGTCACTAAGTACACCTCAAAATGTACACGTGTTTATAGCATGAGAGCTGAAACCAGAAGGCAGGTGTTTCCAGCCTCCTCTGGGAACGTGTATGTGGCATGACTCAACTTTTCATTGCTCTGTGCATGTCCAGGAATGACTGCCAAGGTGCCACAAGTACTGCTCTTGGGGTTACAAATCAATCTTAAGAGAATAAGTGAATTTGCACGTAGTGAGGACTAATTGCACTGACAAAGATGAAGGCTCAGGGCTATGACCTCACATTCCAGGTGGATCACAGGAAGTTAACACTTTCACATTCTCACGATCACCCCAGGTAGAAAACTGACTGACAATGGATTGAGACGGGACGTTGCATGTCTGATCTCTATTGAGTTTCATTACTGTGGAGTGGGATCTGATTAGCACTGGGATCTAACACTACAGGGTGTGCTCTATAGCTTTATAGGTGTGGCTCATGCACCTCTAGCCTAGGACAGGGCCAATTACACAGTAGGTAGCTCTACGCTTATTTGTCCACTGAGCAAATGGGCATTCTGGTCATCCCCCTTTGCAACAAAACCTTCTTTCACGCCAAGTTTTAGGCGCGGGGTGTACACGAGGCCCTTGATACTGGTGAGCCGGTGCTGACTGTTGCAGCCCATGACAAAGTGCTCTTTGTCGGTATATGAACCTCGAGGTCATAGCTGCTGCAAGAGGAAGCTGGAGAGTTCCCCTTTCTCAGCCAGAAAATGTGCTCAGAGAGAAAGCTGGCCAAAGACTTCTGATTGTTGCCCAGGCTCTCGACAGAAGTGATCTGTGCCATTGTTTACCCTCCTGAGAGACACTAAGACCCTGCCATGGCTGAACCCTGGAAACAACTTCTGCTCCAATTCTTTGTGGCTGTGGGCCCGGATATCCCAGGAGACAAACTTCCCCCGCATCAATCCTGGCGGGCAGCAGCACAGCTGCGGCAGCATCTCCAGAAGCTGTTAAAGACCTTTGCCCTCTGACTCGCTGCAGGAAGAAAGCAATAAACAGTGGTCGGGGAAGTTGTCAGGAAGTGACCCCAAAAGGTGCAGGGGCCATTGACTGGAAATGGCCAGGGCAGCAGTGAATTTGTGGGCCTGTGCAGCCTCTGCTCAGAGGTTTCACTGCCAGTGTGAAAGTCTCCATTTTCAGCAGGTTCACAGTGCGGTTTCTCAGCCCTCTCCCACGCTACCAAGCTATTACAATAACCCTCGCCCCTCTCCTCTTGCCCCCACCTTACTCCTTGCTCTCATCAGATGCACTATTTCAAGGAGCAAAGAAAGACCCTTATCTGTGAACTCTTAAATTCTTACCAGACTTAAACTTCCTGCCAACCTGACCTCTTTCCCAGGCATCCCTCCTGCTCTGACTTTGACACACTGTCCCGCTTCTCACCCTCATCCCCACTGCTTCTCCAACTTCCAGTCTTCCTGCTTCTCAACACCTCCGCCCCCCGCCCCACTGCTCTGCTAACTTCCAGTCTCTCTCCATCTCCCCTCGCTCTGCGTGTTCTTAGACAGCATTGCTCCCTGGGATCTCTCCTTGGCCTCTTCTCACGCTACACACTTGCCCAGGGCCTTCTTTCACTTCCGTGGCTTCAGCCATCGTCTGCTTTCACTATGGACTATTCCTCTGGGCTCCAATCTGCATATCCAGATGTCTGCTCAACATCTCCACTTGGCTGTCCCACAGGCACCTGAAATCCAGCCTGTCCAAAACGAAACTCACGATCATCCAAACATGCGCTAATGACTCTTCCATCCACATGGTGGCTCAAGCCAGAAGTCAGTT
This sequence comes from Tupaia belangeri chinensis, assembly GCF_000334495.1. Taxonomy (NCBI): domain Eukaryota; kingdom Metazoa; phylum Chordata; class Mammalia; order Scandentia; family Tupaiidae; genus Tupaia; species Tupaia belangeri. Next base: position 1,183,411 of record NW_006199376.1, read on the forward strand.
CTTCCTTTTTCTTACCTGGTATATCCATCAACTAGGGACTAAGTAAGTCCTCACTCTTTCTTCTATTGTCTATTCCTCTCCATCACCATAAGCCCTGTCCTGACTTGGGCTTGAGTCATGTCTCCCCTAGGCTGTTGTAATTCCCTTCTTACAGGTGTCTGACCTTCCAGTCCATATCCCACGCCAGGACTTCTCAACCTGGCCACTCATGGGCTTCTGGACTAGATAATTCTCTGTTGCGGGGCTGTGCTATGCATGACAGAATGGATAACGGGCTTCCTGGTTGGTTCCTACAAGATACAAGTAGCATCCACCTGTGTGACAACCAGAAATGTCTCTAAACATTGCCAAATGTCCCTTCCAGGGAGCAAAATTGCCTCTAGTTGTGAACTACTGCTCTACATTAACTACCATTTGAAAAAAAAAAAAAAAAGATTATATTATTCCTCTACTCAAAAATCTTCAATGTTCTCTGCAGAAAAAAGCTCAAAGACCCTGGCTTGGCTCCTCACTGTCTGGCTTCCTTGCCATCTCATCTCCCACTCTCCCGTCTCACATCTGAAACTGCAGAGTGACTGAGCCACTTTAGGCCCTCAAGCAAGTCTGGATGTCACTTCTGCTTAGAACCCTGTCCCCATCTGGTTCCCTCATAAACTCCAGCTCGTTCATTAAGTCTTAACTTAAGGGCCCCTTTCTTTGGAAAAACATTCATACTGCCTATCTATACCTTATATGTATTACCATCATGCACATTTCCTTTTTTTATTATTACATTTTTTCCTTCCTTTCTTCCTATATTAATTGCCAGAGGACACGTGTACTTGCCAGAGAGAGACAGGAGACAGAGACAGAGAGGAGAGGGAGAAAGCAATGGGGTGTGATTGTGCTGCAATCCCTTCTCTATTTCTTCATCCTGTCAGGATGTAGGGCACATGGACAGCCAACCAACATATTTTTCAAGCAACAGGGTCCGGATTCAAACCTCCATTGGCCATGTGGGATCTGGCTTCCTTAACCACTTGGCTATGGGATTGCCCCACGGAAGTTTTCTTATTGCAACAAAACTTTTTTTGCACAAGAATCTCCTCCTCTAGACTATAAATTCCATGATATGGGAGAAGTATGACTTATTCACTAACTGTATTCCATGTCCCTAATACAGTGATTGGCACATGGTAGACCCTCAATAAATGTATCCTGAATAAATCGAATGTTAAGACTTCTTGTAACAGTTACGAATTCTCAGTGGTCCATTTTAAACCTGCTTCCCATGGTTACTAATAGTAAAACTCCAGGAAACCACCTGGAGAGTTGCCCTCTTGCTTCAGGCAAATTA
>NW_006199376.1:1184784-1199227 GCF_000334495.1 Tupaia belangeri chinensis
TTGGGAGAGTGGATGGGGCGAGCCAGCAGCAGCAGGCAGACAAATATCCAGGGTCCAGCCAGAAGACAGGGGACCTGCCAGGCCTGGGCCCTAGCCTGGAAGTCTAGGCCAACAGGCAGGCCCTGGGAAGATGCTCAGGGATCTGGCAGGTTAGGAGGCACAAGGACCTCAAGGACCAGTCTCCTAAGAGTTCTCTTTGTCTCCAGTTTTCTCTCCTGCCATCATACCCCACACTACAGCCAAAGCAACCTTCCAAAAGATAACAGATTTGCTTAAGCCCCTCACTGGCTCCCTGAGATTTTTAAGATAAAGGCAAAGCTTGTAACCTGGCCCTTGTTACTGTCTTCTCTCATGTTCCCAGCCACCCTTCCTCATCAGCACAGGTGAGGCCAACCTAAACAACACAGTCTACTCCACTTATGTTTGTTCAGCAGCTCTTTCTGTGAACTTGAAGTATTTGTCGACACTCCCCATATTCTCCATTGGGCGAAGTCTCATTAATCCTTCAGGGCCTCTCCTCTGGGCTCTCCCAGCACTTTATGCCTCCTGCATTCATTGGATCTCCTTATCTAGACCTGAAACCTGCCTGGGAACGGGACTGTCTCTTTTCTTTGTTCTCTGGCCCTAGGCTTACAATGGGTAAGTAAACTCTGAATGTATTAATGAAGGAATGTTTTATTACTCACTTGCTTATCAAATATATCCTTCACCCTTAGAGCCAATAACTTAAAAAAAAAAAAATCTGAGGCTGGTCCCATAGCACAGTGGTTAAACAGTGTGCAGATGGAACCCAATCCCACAGGGCTGACCACACTTGAATTCCAGCCCTAGAAGCTTGAAAAATACACTGGCCACATGCATGCATGCCCAGGATCCTACCGGATGGAGAAATGAGGAGAAAGGATTGCAGTGTGATTAGGCCCCCTAAATATAATCATGCCCTTGCCTGCTCAAAGTTCAGTGACCTCCTTTGCTTTTCAAATAAAATCCTAATCCCTCCCGACTTGGTGCCCAAGACTTCTGCAGTCTGGTCTCAATTTCACATTCCCCTCATCTCCTCCACGTCTGACTTGTAGTCAACTTGTGCATCCTCCAGCTGATTATCCAGGACTGCTTTCTCTTTTTCTGACAGGCCTTCCTGATTGGACATTGGAATCTCACTAAATAGTTCTTGTTATCTCTCATCCTTGTACCTGAGCCTGAGTGCTCCCTCGAGGGCAGGGACAGGGATTTCTTCCAGCCCCGGCCAGCATTAGACTCCATCTGGAGCGCTCCAAAACTATTGGCATCTCCTTTGGGAAACGGGAGCCACCTGGGTATGCAGAATCCTCATGTGTGCCCTAAAGAACAGCTTCAAGACTTTACGGAGTCTCGGTTTCTGAAACCATAAGCCACTTTTCCTATAGATCCCATCTTAATCCCCTCAACTGCCTCAGCTTTTGCACCCTGCTGTCTCATCTTCTCATTAAGCCTTATTCTCTGCACAGACCCGGGAGCTCACAGGATAGGACTGAACCCTCTGGCATAAATCAGCATCAATGGATGCACCACAAGGCCATGGCTTCTGTTCTGAGGTCCTCTGTGGCCCTCAGACCCAGCCCGCCCATGGCACTACGCTGCTATGTGTGGAGCCTACTCACCTGCAGGAAGCAGGTTCCAGGTGGGGTACCCTCAGGCAGGGAGGCATTGTAGAAGGTCCTCTGGAACTGGGGCTCATTATCATTCACATCCTGCAGGGCCACGCTAACTGTGGCAGAGGAGGCTAGAGGGGGCAGGCCCCCATCTGTAGCCACCACAGTCAGCTGTGGCTGAGGTTCCAGCTCATAGTCCAGCAATGCAGCCGTGGTGATGATGCCTGAAGAGGGGTCAATGGAGAACCAGCGGGTGTGAGCACCAGGGGCCAGGCTATATGTGACCTGACCGTTGGTACCTTGGTCAGGATCCCGGGCTGTCACTCGCACCACAAAGCTGCCAGGCAGTGCAACCTCAGGCAGGGGCTCAGGTCGGTAGAGCTGGCGGTCAAAGGCAGGTGCGTTGTCATTGACATCAGTGACATGCAGCACAAAGGCAGCTTCTGCCCTCAGTGGGGGCGTGCCTGAGTCTGTGGCCGTAACCCGCAAGTTATAGGCATCCCGCACCTCCCGATCCAGTCGCCGAGCCACACACACCAGGTAGATGACACTGTCTTGAGTGCTCAGGGCAAAGTGGCCCTCTCCACCCTCCAGGGACACATTGACATGGGCAAAGTCACCATCGTCTGGGTCTGACACAGAGATGCGAGCAACAAGTTGTCCAGGTGGGGCGGCCTCAGACACTCGGGGGGAACCGTCTGCACTCAAGAAGATGACAGTCATGGAGGGCTGATTGTCGTTGGCATCTCGCACGTGCACAGTCACAAAGGCTGAGCCCAGCTCAGGGTGAGCGCCCCCATCCCGGGCTTGCACCACCAGTTCATGGACCCGCCTTTGTTCGAAGTCCAGTGGCCGCTCCAGCCTCAGCAGCCCTGTGTGTGCATCGATGGAGAAGGGTCCGTCACCCTCACTCTGCCTCCGATTGATTTCATAAGTCACGGCCCCGTTGGCACCAGCGTCAGCATCGGATGCAAACACCTGCAAGACAGGACTGCCAGGGGCCAGGCTCTCAGACACTGCAGTGTGGTAGCGGCTCTGGTTGAAAGCAGGGGCATGGTCATTGATGTCTAGCAGTGTCACATCCAAAAGGGCCTGGGCCCTCCGTGGGGGCGAACCACCATCATAGGCCTCTAGCTGCAGCATGTAGTGTGAGCGGTTCTCACGGTCCAGCTCCCCTGTAATGACCAGCTCAGGCACTGGAGCCCCGTCTGGACCAGGGCGTGTCTCCAGCTGGAAGGTCTCTCCAGCCCCATCACCAGACAGTGCGTAACCCTGGGTTCCCAGGCGGCCAGAGTCTGCATCACGAGCAGGTTCCAGCGGGTAGCGGGTGCCAAGAGCTGTATGCTCAGGTACCTGCAGGGCAGCCCGAGCCTGTGGGAAGGCTGGAGCATGGTCATTGATGTCAGCTACGCGCACTGTAACTTCCACGGTGGCCCCATCTGGAGTGACTGCAGTGAAGCGGTAGCGGTCCCGCCGCTCACGGTCCAAGACACGGGCTGTACGGACAACCCCACTGTGTTCATCGATGGCCAGGTCTGTGCCCACGCCGCTGCCCTCCTGCGCAGAGATGAAGTACATGGGCGGTGCGGCTGTGCCCGCTGGAAGCCCTGCGCTGATGTCCCCGATCAGTGTACCCGCTGGCTGCTCCTCATCGATCTGCAGGTCCAGGCTCCCAGCTTGACCCCAGGCACCTGGCACTCCAGCCCCCAGGAGCAGCAGCATCGGTAGCAGCAGAAGGTGCCTGGGGCTCTTCATGCCAGGGCAGGAAGGCCCAATGCCTGGCTCCTTCTGCATGACAGGGGTAGTCCAGTTGTAGCTTGGGCTCCACCTCCAGGCCAGGCCCGGGGCGCAGCTTGATCTCAGGCTTCGGATCAGGTCAAACTTGGGCCCTAGCTCCAGCTCAGGCTCCCTAACCTGGGAGGAAAGCAAAAGGAAAAAGGTCATGATGGGGAAGGGACCATCGGTCCAGCGAGATGAGAATGTAGGCCACATGCAAAAGTGCTCGGCCTCCCAGCCGGGGCTGCACGCTGCTTCATACCCATCCCAGCCCCCAGAAATCTCTGCTTTGAGACCTCAGGGCCTCCTCTGGTCTTTTTCCTGGCAGGTCTCCATCCCACCCTGAGCATCCTCACTGCTGCCTGCCAGCAGATTATCTGCTCCCTATTTTTCAGGTCTGAATGCCCTCAGACTCCCTTCATCTATCTTTAACTTAAACATATGGGCAATCTGTTCCCTTTTCATCCAGAACTAATACTCACCCCTCCCGGCCTCAGTAACCACGTACTTAGTAACCTCACCTGAACTATCTATCTTTTCCTCTCTGCTGGCGCTTTCTATCAGTAAATATGCGCAGATCTCATGTGTGTGTATATATATATATATATGCACACACATATAAATTTATACTCACATATGTGCATATAATGTGTGCACACACAACACATGTGTGTGTGTATTCCCTTAGCCCTACTTCCTTTTTTATAAAAAAATAATTATTTATTTTCTTTTATTTATTCATTCATTTTTTTGACCAGACAGATACAGAGAGAGAGAGAGAGGGAAGGTGAGAAAGCAAGCCACCAGGTCCAGGACTTGAACTGTGGTTGGCCATGTGGGAGTGTCCACACCTTAACGACCACCCCACCTTCCTTTTTTATTCAGCAAGAGGTTGACCATCTACTATGTGGAGGCACTGAAGATACAACAGTGAATAAATGAGATAGTTCCATGAGGCCAAAAGTGACATAGTGGTTGAGGCACTGGACTCCCACATGGTTAACTTTGGTTCAAGTCCAGGACCTGGCAGCTTGAAACTCATGCCATGTGTGTGCGTGCATGCATGCCCAAAATCCTGGGAGGAGAATGGAGAAGAAGGGACTACGGCATGGCCATCCCCCCCAGGGGGGTGATTCTTTGCCCTCTGTCTCTCTCTATCTCTCTGATAAGTGCTGTCTCTCTGTCTTTCTGGTGAGTGCACACACGATAGCAAAGATCTCTTGAAAAAAGTGAAAAAAAAGGAGACAGTCCCTGGCTTCACAGAGCTTGCAGTCCAGGAGTTACAAATAATGAGTGCACTAAGGGCTGTGAAGGGGAGGTACAAGGAGAGAGGAGAGTCTGTAAGAGGGACTTACCATGGTCGGGGAGTCAGGGAGAGTTTTTCTGAGGAACTGACATTCAAGTGGAAATCTAAATGAGTAGGTAGGCAGAAAAGGGGGCTGGAAGAAGAAGAGCAGTCTGTAAGCTCGAACAGAATAGAAAGGCTTGGAGTCTTAGGTCAAGGAAGGGCTGAGAGTGGAGTGGAGGACGGGGAGGAGGAGAGGACAAGGCTGTGAGGTGGAGAGTGCTCAGGGTATGAAATGAGACAGGGATTTGGAAGCCACTGTGAAGATTCTGACACTATCCTAAGGGTAAATGGAAACCATTGCAGCAATTTTCTTTTCTCTTTTTTCTTTTCTTTTCTTTTCTTTTCTTTTCTTTTCTTTTCTTTTCTTTTCTTTTCTTTTCTTTTCTTTTCTTTTCTTTTCTTTTCTTTTCTTTTCTTTTTTCCTCTTTTCTTTTCTTTTCTTTTCTTTTCTTTTCTTTTCTTTTTTCCCAGCATTTCAAGGAGAAGTTACATTTTGCAAAATGAAGGGCATGCAGATAGGATGTTTAGGAGGCACTTGTGGGAGTCCCAGCAATACTGCTGATTTGATGGGGACCTGGATGAGTGCTGGCAGTGAAAATGGGGATAACTGTTGGGTCTGCAGAGTGGGGATGGATGACTGAAGGTGGAGGTGAGAGTGTGGGAAAAGTCAAAGATGCTGAGCCTGAACCACCGGATGGACAAAGGCGTCCTTAACTGGGAGAATGCAGGGGAGAAGGAGACAGAATGAGAACCGGGGTGTGTGTGTCTCTGAGTCTGAAGGGAGCTACTAAATGCTGCTAAAGTTTAGGGAGGAGGTGGCCTGATGCCTCAGGGCCTTTAGTGACTGAGTGAGGACAGAATCTAGGGAGAGGTGGGAGCAGAGACTGAAGAAAGGAGGTAGTTGCAGGAAGGAAAGGAACATTCAGAAGCTATCACCCTCTCTGAAAGGTGGCTTCATTTGCCCCCATTTTATCACTTCTCACACCCTTCTTCCTCTCTGCAGTGAGGCTTCCTCTCGTGACATTGCTCACACTCAGCTGACACGCTCTACACTGGGCACTTCATACCCTCGTCCTTATGGAGTCCTCCACAGCACTACCTCACGATCGCTGCCCCTTGGCCTCATACCATGACCACCCACCTCGTATTTCCATCATGCTTTCCTGTCCACTCCTCAATGTCCTTTGTGGGTTTTTCCTCAGCCTACTCCCTCACAAGTGGGGTTCTTGGGGGTGCGGTCCTGGGCCACGTCTTTTCCCACTCTGCACTCTGCCTGGATGATCCGCTTCCATGCCTTCAAGTCAGTCATGTTTTATGTACCATTTATTTGCTGATGGCTTTCCAGTCTCCACCTCCAGCCCTGGAGAGCTTTGGAGAAACATGTCTTGCCATAAACTGGGCTTCACAGAGGATTCCCACTGTGTCCTCAAGATGACTTCCTCCCCTTCCTCCATTCCTGTGAACACAACCATAATCCAGCCAGTGTTCAGGCCACAAATCTGGAGCTCACCTCGCTTCCTTTCTTTTCTTTAATCCTGATTTGCGACTAGTTATCAGAACACAACCGTTTCCACTGGACATGTCTCAAGTCTGTCCTTCCCTGTTGCTGTCCCAGTCTGAGCACTGCCATCTCTCCTTGTGATTCCTGCAACAGCTCCTTACTGGTTGGTCCCCTGTCTTCTGACTTGGACCTTCTAATCCATCTCCAGCGACCAGAAAGATCCATGCAGTGCTCAACAAATCAGCCCTGGTGGGAGGCTCCCATTGGCTCTGACACCACAAAGTTGCTGCCCTTTCCAAAAATTAAAAAAGCAGACACACATGCACACAAAGTTGAGTCTTCACTTTCAAGGGGTTCATAGACACTGGGTAGAGAACTTCTGACCTTCAAGATAAAATCCAACCTCCTTAATATGTCTTCGAACTCTGGGTCTTGCCAACTTTCCATCATCCCTCAATTTTACTTTCTCCACCACACCTAGCATTCTGATAGTGCTAAACCTAATCCCTTTTCCCTTCCTAACTTTTTTAAAAGAGATTTTTGCTATAGGGCATGTGCACTCACCAAAGAGACAAAGACAGAAAATGAGAAATCATCCCCCACCAGGGTGTTGGTCGTGCTGCAATCCCTTCTCCTCCATTCTCTTCTTAGGATTTTGGGTGTCCGTGTACACGCACCTAGCACAAGTTTTAAGCTGCTAGGTCTGGGATTTGAACCGTGGAAGTCCAGCGACATAACCATTACACCATCTGCTGGTCCCTCCCTTCCAAACTTCTTGCTTTGTATATATTATTCTCTCATCCTAGTAGATCATCCATAAATTCTCTCCATGTGACCATCTCTTAATACATTTTGAGATCCAGTTCAAACAGCCGGTATTCTGTGGAATCTTCTCTGACCCTCTAAAACACCCTCCACAATACCCTGTGTAGAGCCCACTGTCTGTAGGGGCTCCTACAGACAACAAATTGCATGGCGGCCCTGATTTGTTCACTGTCTGCCACCTTGTCTGGTTTGGAAGTTCCTCTAGGGTAGTGACAATCTTAGTCTTGGATTCTCTGGCAGTCAGTAGAGGTACAGCACGAGCAGGTGACCAGTGCTGAATGACAGCTCAGAGCCCGTGCTTCCACACCACTGCATTCACTCACAAGCATCCACGGTCACGCCAGCTCAGATGCCATACGTGAACATGTGCCCCTGAGGCACTGTGACCAGTCTTCTGGCTATAGATGTGTGTCCTTGGGTCTTTAAGGATTTGCTCTGCTCTAGGACTTCCAAGGGAGGATTTCTGATCTGACACATACACTTCCAGCTCCCATTCCTCTCATGTGTGTGAGGCAATAAAAAGAGCAGGGGACTGGATGGTCCCGTAACTTTGTGGCTAAGGGAGCTGAATCCCACATGGCTGACTGCAGGATTCAAACTTGGCCCTGGCAGCTTGATAAACACGCCAGGTGTATGTGCAAGGGTGCCCCACATCCTGACAGGATGGAGAAGGGACTGCAGTGTGACTACATCCTATTGGGGGTGTTTTCTCCCTTTCCCTTTCTTCGTCTCTGGTAAGTACATGAGTCCTCGGGAAATTTATTTTTTTAAATAAAAAATGAGTAGGGGCTTTGGGGTTTAGGCTGGGTTTGAGTCCCAGTCTCAGCATTATGTTTCCAATTGGAAAAAAGGCTGCAGTGGCACCTACTCTATGGGATTGTGTGAGAATTACAATGTAAGCAAGGAGCACAGAGCTGAGCGCTGGGTAGATCCTCTTTCATCAATTCTCTGCATTGTTGCCTGATTTTTCCCCTCTATGCCTTCATCCCAGCGTCAGAATTCTGGGTTCTATGTGTGCACTAAGGGTCCCCTCTAGGCCTTCATCCCAGTGTCAGAATTCTGGGTTCTATGTGTGCACTAAGACCCCATTCTTCAGATGTCAAGTCTGAGGAGCCCAGGAAGTTGCCATAAGGAACCGGGCCAGAAGAATTCAGAAGCAGGAGGTCTGATGAATGCAGGTGTGACTCAGAGGGGTGTGGAAGATGAGTGTTTCGGCGATGGTCCCAAGGACAGATCAGGGATCTACGTGCAGAGACTGTGTTGGGAGTCAAGGGTAAAGAGTTGGTTCTATTCAGGGCCAGCAGGAGGCGTGGAGGTTAAGGTGCTGAATCCCACATGGCCAACTCTGCAGTTTGAGTCCCAGACTCAGAGGCTTGAAAGTAACACTGGGTGCATGTGCATGTGCATGCCCCAAATCCCAAGATAAGAACGGAGAAGGGACTGTGGCATGGCCATTCAGACTGGGGAGTGATTTCTCATTTTCTCTCTCTCCCTTTGTCTCTCTCTGGAGAGCTCACATGCCCTATAGCAAAAATAAAAAGTTGGTCCTATTTATTTACTCAGTCAGAGGGAATAAAAAGGTGTAATGGTTTATCTGTATTATAATTCTCCATCTCCCTGTCCAGACAAGTAGCCATTTGAGGGCCAAGATTGTAACTTAATCACCTTTGTGTGGAGCATGGTACATAGTACATGATCAATACACATTTTCTGAATGAAGGAATTTGTGAATGGTGTGAAAGAAAAGTCCAGGCAACTAATCAGCCTTAAAAAGGAGGGATTCAGGCCCAGGTAGATGCCCTGTGTGAGAGTAGGTCCTTTCCCCAACTTGTGTGGACCCCCATGCCCTCCTCATCAACCAGCTCGGGCTCCTGTCCAATGCAGAATCCCCCAGTGCACTCACAGTGGACACATGAAAGTGCATACCCACAAAGTCATAGGCCACATACAGCCTGCCACTCTGTCTCACACTGCCAGACACACAGACTCACACAGACGCAGATTCATGCAGTCAGATTCACATGCAGACAGATGCACTGAAACACATATGCATGGAGGCATAGTTTCATATGTACCCAACCAGAGCACACACACACACACCTCTCCTCACACCTACACAGATGCACATTTTTACATACACAGATACTCATTCACAAGGAACTCACCCCTGCACACATACAGGTATGCACACACATACATACAAAGACATACACACAGAAAGATGCTTTCTCCTGGACCTCACATGGATGGGCACACTCATGTCCTCAGCTAACCACCTCCCCCGCCCCCAAATGCAAACAGGCACACTCATTCACACACTCACACTCACACACACACCAGGCACACAGGCAGGCCACTGCCATGGGTGCACAAACTCACAAGGCAGGCACGCGTGCACACACTTGCTGATCCGCCCACATGCAGGCACGCTCTCACACATGCTGCCGGGGCACTCATGGTCAACTCTGCGGCTGCAGCTGTGACCTCCAGGTCTCTGGGGCCTCTGTCTGGACTGTGCCTCATCACTTCCTGCTCCAAGCCTTCCAGTTCCAAACTCAAGCTGCAGACTCTCCGGAGACTGTCTCCTCTTCTCTCCAGCTCCCTTCTCAGCATCATCTCTCCCCATCTGTCCAGTGCTTTTCACTGCCTCTTCCCTGAGACTCGCTCCTCCTCCCAGTGCATGTCTCTTTCTCTTTCCAGGTCTGTCCCATCCATCTCATCTGTGTCACCAATCGGTCCTGCCTCCTGCCGAGATCTGTCTTCTTTCTCCACAGGTCTGTCACCCTTCTCCCTCCCAGTTCTGCCTTGCTACATGTGCTCATTCTGTCCCTGGGCCTGCTACTTGGTCCTCTGATTCCATCATGCTCTCCCCCTCTATCCCCACATCTGGGCCTCTGGAACCACAGCTGGTTCTCATTAGGAGGGGGAGGGGCAAGACTGTTCATTGGGGCCTGAAACGTGATGTCAATCCCCCTCCCTAACTAACAGAACCCCCTCCCACCCCAGCCTGTGTGTCTGTAGGACCTGGGAGCCTGGGGGAACACAGGAGAGGAAAGAGAGGTGGTTTTGGGGGGAGGAGCAGGGGGACCACAAGGGAAGGGGGTTCTCCAGGAGGAAGCAGAGGAGTGGCCCGAGGTACAGAAGGGGAAGCAGGCTAGGGGAGCTGGCACCGCCTAAGCCTCCTCCCTCAACTTCCTGTCCCAGGGCCAGGGAGGGGCAGGGACCAGAAAGACAACAGGGGTGAGGAGGGGGGCTACAAAAGCAGAGGGGCAGGCTGAAGATGGAGAAGAGGATAGCTTCAGAGAGCCAGGGAGGTGGGGATACAGGGCCTGGAATAAAGGAAAGAGGAAGGGAGGTGAGAGTTCTGCTGGGGGAGGGGGCGTGGGGGATGACCGAGAGCAAGACAGAGGGAGAGTGAATGTGTGGGCAGAGGAAAGAGAAAAAAACTGATACAGAAAGGGGAGGTGAGTTGGAGACAGGAACAGCCAGGCCCAGAGAGGTTGGTGGGGGGAGGGGAGGCAGGAGCCAGAGCTGGAGGACAGAGAGGGGATGAGAGAGAGGGAGGGAGGGGAAGAGAGAGAGAAGAGAAGGCTGATGAACTAGCCTCCCTGGGTATCCCTGGGACAGCCCTATGGGAAGTGTGCCAGGGCAGTGCCCAGCCCAGCTCTGTCCCTCCAGAGGACTGGTTCCCAGGAGGCCCTCCAGGGAGAGGTTAGAGGCTGAGGACAGAGGTGAGCTGAAGAGGCAGAGGGGAAGTCTATCCTCTGAGCTTTTATGGTGTGCTGGGCCTTGTGCCAGGCAATTCACAGACAGCATCTCATTTAATCATCATAACAACCCCGTGAGGAAGGAATCCCAGCTTCCATTTTCACATGAGGAAATTGAGGCTTACAAGTGAGACAATTTTCCTGAGTTAACACAGCCTTAATTGGATCCCAGAAATATGTACTCCATGTTTCAGAAAGGAGGAAAAGGAAGAGAGAGGAAGAAATTACAGGGAAGTGGAGGGGCAAGAGTCCTAGCTGGACAATGGAGGCCTGAAGGAAGAAAACCTGTGGGAAGAGGGAGACCAGGCTGGAGGCATTTGTCCAGGTAGTAGGAGTAGGGCTGGCAGGGCACAGATACAAAAGATACGAGATGGTGAAGGAGACAAGACTCACCCACCACCTGTACAGGGGTGTGGGAGAATGGAAGGACTTCAAATGTTAGACCACCTCCATGCTTCTGGCTTGTTACCAAGTGGTGCCATTAGGACACTGCAGAGGGGGAGCCATTTTCTGGGCACCTGTTGGGATGCCCATGTGAGGATATGCCAGGCACAGTTGAATTTGCAGGCGTGGTGCACAGGAGGGAGGTTTGGGTTGGAGATATGAATTGAACAAATCACAGGGTATCTGAAAGTCATGGCAATGGAGACCTCCATCAGGCAGGATGTGTAGGGTGAGATGTGAGAGGTCTGAGACAAAACCCTGGGAAACAACCATGCATAAGGGGCAGGCCAAGGGGATCTTCATTCTTCTCAAAGGCAGAATCACAGAACTTCAGGGAGGAAACGTTTCATAAAAGAGGGAGGAATCAGAATGTCAGTGCTGCTGAGAGGTCAGTTAAGATGGGGCCTGAGAGTAGCCACTGAACTTAGCAGTGAGGAGGTCTAATGATTTGGGAGAGTCATGTTGGGAGAGTGACAAGGATGCAAGCCTCCTACAGGGAAATAAGAGAATGAACCATAGACCAGAGCATCAACATGGATGCACTCACCAACACATGCCTACTGCATTCCTAGAATAAGAAGATGACATAGGTTGGGGAGGCTAGACAGGACTTGGACTTAGCCCAAGACAACCAGATTTGACCCCCACCTTCACACTTAGCGGCCATGTGACCTTGGGCTTCCACTTCCTCATTTATACATTGGGGATAGTAATACTACCTTTAACACTGTATTTGACAGTTATATCAGTCTCTGGCACACGGTGAGGTGTTTTTTTGTTTGTTTTGTTTTGGTTTTGGAGAGGTTTTTGCTATAGGGCGCTCGCCAAAAAGACAGAGAGAGACAGAGAGACAAGCAATCAGAAATCATCCCCCAGGGGGGATGGCCATGCTGCAATCCCTTCTCCTCCATTATCCTCTTGGGATCCTGGGCATGCATGCACATGCGCCCAACATGAGCTTAAATCACCGGGTCCGGGACTCGAACCATGGTCGACCACATGGGAGTCCAGTAACATAACCAATACACCAACTGCTGGTACCCACAGTGAGTTTTGTAAGGACACAAATGTGAGTTATTATTACAATGGTTAGTAAGACGGCTATGTTGTTAAATGAGAGTTCAAATAATCACTCTGCCATTAGTAGTATAAACCTGGGCAAGTTACTGGTTGTCAGAAAAGTCATGACATATTTTCTGTGCAAAAAGGATAACCCAGTATTTGACCTTTCTAAGCCTTAGTTTCTACTCCCATAGTATAGGGATTAAGGTGACTACTGTAAATGGTTGATACAGGAGTTAACTAAACTAATGCTCCCAAAGAACTTGGCACAGTGTCTGCCTCATGGTGGAGGCTCAGTTACCATTGGCTGCTGCTGCTGCTGGGTGCCCCTCACATGCTATCTTGGGGTGAGTGTAATTTCACAGATGAAGAACCTGAAGCTCAAAGAAGGCAGCAGAGAAATCTCTAGAATGCAGTTTTGACAGATTCTAAAGCTAGTGCTTTGTGTTAGACCACACTGCTTGTTTTGCAGAGAGATTAGAATGCCCAGATAAAGAGTCATGTAACTGGAGAGTCATGTAACTGGCCGGTCATGTACCGTCAACTGGGAAGGAGAATGATCAAAGTTCTGCTTTAGGAGAATAAATCTGACAGCAGGCACAGGGTGGGTGCGAGGAGGAGGAGATCAGTGATGAGGAGAAAGGGACCAGGGGGAGAGGGTGAAGGAATGGGAGGATGCTTAGAGGCCTCCAGAAGACAAAGAAGAAAATGGAGGTGGGAGCCCTCAGGGCATGCACATGAAAGGATTTATTGATAGACTCATCTAACAAATTACCGGTGACCTTCCACATGCCAGATACCATATGGAGACAGCACAGTGACTTGGACAGATCCAGTTCCTGCCTTCACTGTGTGTTCTCAGGTAGGCAGATGTGAGCAGGGTGAGCGAGCTGGGGGTATATAGCAAGGCTCTAGTCTGAAGTCTGACTCTCAACAATAGGAGTCCAGGCTGCAGAAGAGGCCAGTGAGGCAGAACTGGTAGGGCGGCTGGAGATGTAGCAACCCAGAGATGTCAGAAGGGAAGAACAGGTTTGGGAGGTGGGATGTTGAGGAGCAGGAGAGCACAGTAGGGCAGGGGACCCTACCCCTGGGCCATGGACTGGTACCGTAGCTACAGCCATATACCTACAAGAGTGGCAATACATACAGTGCACTTGAATCATCCCCAAACCATCCCCGTCTCTGACCCCTAAGTCCATAAAAAAAAACCTGTCTTCCACAGACTAGATCCTGGTGCCAAAAAAGTTGGGGACCACTTCAGTAGAGGGACTGAGATGTTAGAAGTAAAAATCTAGTCAACAGTCTAGGACTTATTCATTTTCTTTCTGAACTTAAAAAACAACTCTCTTCAGGCGATTCTGTTACCACATTTTCACTTGAGGAAAGAAGACCTCAGAGACACTAAGTCACTCAGGTCATAAATGGTGTGGATGGAAAGTCTAAAGTGTAGCCACCCCTCCCCACTTTCTTCCTTTCCTCTTTCTTTCTCCACAGCCAAATGGGACGTGCCTTCTAGGCTCTGGGAGATAACGAGCTCTTTCCATCAAGCAGCTTAGAGAAGTGAACACAAAGGGCATTCCCGTGTGCTAAGTGAGAAGAGAGGGGCATTCTGACTTGGGCTTGGGGGTTCCAGGTGGGTCATCTAGATGAGGTGCCCTCTCACCAGAAGACTCAGGGAACAGGAAGTCCCTCCCAAGAGGCAGGGGTTGAAAATGCTGTGATGGGGACCAGCAGTTGGCGTAATGGCTATGTCACTGGACTCCCATGTAGTCGACCACGGTTCGAGTCCTGGACCCGGTGGCTTAAACTCACACTGGGCACGTGTGCATGCGTGCCCAAGATCCGGGAAGGAGAATGGAGGAGAAGGGATAGCACATGGCCATCTTCCCCGGGGGGTGATCTCTTGCTTTCTGTCTCTCTGTTTTTCCTCTGTCCTTCTGGCGAGCACACGTGCTCTATAGCAAAATCCTCTCCAAGAAAAGAGAGAAAAGAAAATGCCCTGATGTCAGAGAGTTACCCAGGGAACATGACCACTGGAGCAGAAGGGGCAGGCAGCAGGAACCGGGAAGTGGCCAGGAGGGGCTTTCTC
>NW_006199376.1:1199281-1203642 GCF_000334495.1 Tupaia belangeri chinensis
CACCACTAACAAGCAAGAGAGGGAAGAGGAAGAGGTCTTAAGAATGGGGGAACCTAATGTGGGAAGAGCAGGGGCCAGCATGCCGGGAATTGGAGGGCTCACATGGGTGGGTCAGCATGTGGGCATTAGAGGAAGCAGCACCCTAGGGCACCTCCAGGGAAGGAATCTGGAAGAGTGGAGGAGAGGGCAAGGCACTGGAGCACCATGTGGCCTGATGGCAGGTCACCACTTCTATACCTTCCTTTCCTTCCAACAGCCCCAAAAGACATCTGGCCCAATGGGTTTGGGTCCGCAGACTTCTGGTGCTCCTTAAATGTTTACTAACAGAAAGGGGGAGACATAAAATATACAGAGGGTTGAGGTAGAGAATCCAGCAAAACAGAAGCCCAAGTAAAAAGAACAGTGGAGAGCATAACGTAAGAAAGGATAAGCTGGGGCCAGCAGGTGGCATGGTGATTAAGGCACTGGACTCCCACATGGCCGACTGTAGGTCACATCCCAGTCCTGGTGGTTTGCTTCCTACTTTCTCTCTCTCTCTGTATCTCTCTGATTAAATTAAAAAAATAAAATAATAATAAATAAAAGTTAAAAATTCTTTTAAAAAAAGAAAGAAAGGACAAGCTGTGGGGAAGGAAGCAGAAAAGTTTGCAGCAGGGTAAATCGGCTGTATGAAAATGTCTCAAGCATGTGGGCAGGGAAGACCAGGTCTTGGTCTTCTGAAGCGTGAATAAGGGTGACAGATGTGTTGTGCAGTGCCTCCCGTATTCATTCATTTGTTCACTTGTAAACACCCTTGGACTTGTGCAGGACTCAGGGTCACAAGGATAAATAATAGGCAACCTTGGCATGGAGAAGGCCTCAGCCCAGAACAGGAAGAGGCAATGATAGCAATGAGACAAGAGGAACCCGTGCCTGCTTGGTGGAGTCAGGAAAGGCAGAAATTTACACCAGACCTAAAGACAGGAAGGGACTAGCTAGAGAAGAAAGGAAAGAAGGGCCTTTCAGGCATACAGAGCAGAATGTGCAAAGGGCCTAAAGCGGAAGACCACAGTGTCTTTGGAGAACTACGAGGAATTCAACATCACTAGAACTTAAAGAGTAAGGACCTTGGGAAATGGGAGCGGTGATGAAGCTGGGAAGTTTCAAAGAGTCAGAACATGATCGCGCAAGTTTTATTGAAAAATAGGGATTTCATTTGGCAACTTGAAAGACAGTGAAGAATGCTGAACAGTGAGTGACACGGCTGGGTCTGCACTTTAGGCAGGTCTGTCACTGTAAAAAGAATGGATTGGAAGAGCCAAGAGACACGTAGGGGCAAAGTTAGGAGGCTCTTGCAAAAACTCATGTGAAAGAATGGCAGGTGAGGGCAACAGCAGAGGTGATGGAGAGAAGAGGATGGGGTATCAGAAATCACTGGTGAGAAGGAAGAATAAACAGTCCAAGCACTTACTGGTTCATGGGACATGTGAAGAGGGAGTGGGTACATTTCTCGCTTTCTAACTTGGGAACTGCCTGGGGATGGTCATTGGGGAAGAAAGGAATGATGAGTTCAACTTTGCACATGTGAAGGGGCCTAAGGATTATAGGGTAAAGATGAGGTATGCAGCAGATATGCAGGTCTGGAGCTCAGAAAGGTATTTGGCAGCCATCAGACTTCAGATGATAATAAAAACACTGAGAATAAATGAGATGGCTCACCCATAGAAGTACGGTGATACTATGACTTGATAAGAAGCTCTAAGCCAGAACCCTGAGGAACAGAAACATTTAGAGGCCATACAAAGCGTCCCCCAAAGCAGACTGAGATGGGACAGCCAGGAGGAGTTCAGGGAGAGATGCAAGAATTCCACTGTCCTGTAATCATTCTCCTATTTACCCATCTCTCCCTCATTAAAGTATAAACCCCTGGAGGGTAGAAACAGTGTCTTCTATCATTGTAGTCCCACCACCTAGCAGCCTGGCTGGCACCTGAGTGCTCTCAAAACTGATAGAACAAAATGGTGACTCAGAAACCAGAAGACTTAATTCAAAGAGAAAAGAAAGGTCATCAGCATCAGCTCCGTGAGCTGCTTTATCCCTAAGACACAATGTTTCATTCAAAAAGAAAGGTCATCAACATCAGCTCACTGAGCTGCTTTATCCCTAAGACACAATGTTTTCTTGGATGTGGGCTTTCACTTGCTGCTCCCTTGGCTTGGAAAAATCTCTACCCATTCCACCTTATCTCCACCTCTCCTTTGCTTGGTTAACTCCCTATTCATCCATCAAGTTTAAGTTTAGATGCCACTTCCTCCAGAAAGCCACCTGTGACCTCCCTATGCTGGCTTTGGTTTCCATACTGTGGGTTACTATGTTCCGACACTCACCCCATGGCCTGTAAGCTCCAGGAGAGCAAGAGCCATGCCCACTTTGTTCACTCTTGTAATGCCAGCTCCTAGCACAGTGCCTGGCAGAGCAGGTGCCTAGGATGTGTTTGTTGAATGAATAAAACAGTAGGTTGGTTGATTAATCTACTGAAAACAATGGGGTGAGGGATGTGGGATAAGGAGTATGACGAAAACAGAAAAAAAAATACCCATTTATTTAAGGAGGGACCAGTTGAGGGTGGAATTTATAAAAGCATGAATTTATAGTGGCATCACTTGGTGTGGATGAAAAATTACTCTAGCTAGGGTTTGAGAATCTGCTGAATGGGTGGGCTACAGGACAGTGGAAGAGAGTGGCCAAGGAGTGGTTAAATAGCTAGTCCTCAGCATATGAGCTGGAAGGAGAGCACAAAGCCAGGAAGGAGCAGGTTAGGAGAAAACAACGAGGTCAAGGGCAGGAGGTCATTATGAGGTTAGAGTATAATGGAAGCCAGGACATAAGAAAGCTGGAAGGATATAAAAGGCAGAGCACAGAATACAGGATTTAAGAATTTTAGAGACTAAATAGTTCCACAGAGAGGTCCTAGTAGGAAAGAAGAAGGTAACAGGAGCTAAAGGGGGTCGGGAAAACTATGAGGTTCCATGTTGGAGGGACACTTAGAATCACAAGACAGAAGGTGAGAGGAAGCTGATCCAGGTCTCAGAGTATTCAGGAAACAAGAAGATGTGCCTGGGAGGTACGTGGATGAAGAGCGAGGGAGTGAACATTATCCATTAAGGAGAGTTTATCTAGCAGTTTATTTAGCACAGCTCTCCCTGTGATGTGTGTGTGTCTCCCAGGAATATCTCCGAGGGGTTGTACAAGTGGCTGTGTGGTAAGGGCAGTTGTGACACAGCCTCCTGTTAGTGCCAGGACTGGGACACCTGCTACGGCAGCTCTGGTGAAGTTCCTATAACCTGTATGATGTGCTTGCTGGCTGTGACAGTGTTTCTAGTGGACATGTGTGCTGAGAGGGATGGGCAGTGTCTCCCATGGTGTGTACTGGCCCCAACAAAGGTCCTGTGGGCGTGTGTTGGTTGTGACATGTCTGCTGTGGGCGTGTACCATCCTGAGGCACTTTCCGTAGGTGTGTGTTGGGCTCACAGAGTCTTCTGTGGGTGCGTGTTGGCTCTGACAGCACTTCCTGGGGGTGTGTGGTGGCTGTGGGGGTCTCTCTTGAGGATGCTGTGTCCCTGGTGAGTTGAGTATGATTATGTCTGTGTCCCCTGTGGGTATTTGAGGAGTTGACTTAAGCGACAATATTTTTCTGGCCTATGACCTTGTGGCTGCAGGCCCAGCCCAAACCACACTGAGTTCATTGTGCTTCTGGACCTCTTTCTCCCCACCCGCTCCACGTGGGACCCAGGCCGTCCTGTGTCCCCTCACAAGACTCTGATCAAGGCATCCTGCACACCAATGCCAGGTACCAGGCACTGGCCCTCACTGAGACACCCCTCCGGGTGACCCACCTCCACCTCAGGCTGGGCCTGATTCTCCTCTGCTTCTCTGTACTTCTCCCCCCTCAGTTTCTTTGTCTCTGTCTCAGTTTGTCTCTGTCACACACCCAACCTCTACATTCTGACACAGCTCCCACAGAGCAGGGCAACACACACACACACACACACACACACACACACACACACACAGAGGGATAGATCACCATGACACCCACATTCTGACCTACACACCCTCCAAGTGACACGCACACGCTCACACAGCCCGAGACACACGGACACACAACCACTGGGTGACACGCAGGACTCACACTCAGACGATGCATTCACTCTCGGAAAAGCACCCACACAACGCTGCCCGCACCCCCCACAGCCCCGGCACACACTCACGCCGCCACACTCTCCAACTCGATGACACACACACACAAAGACCCCCAGGCCCTGCCCCCACGCTCACGCTCACGCTCGCCCGAGTCCCGCAGGCCCAGGCCCCCCCTCCCC
>NW_006199376.1:1204074-1229267 GCF_000334495.1 Tupaia belangeri chinensis
GTCCCGCGTCCGGGCTCTCCTCCCGTCCCGCTCTTCACATCCCCTTCCCCGTCGCTCCGCTCCCTACGGCTCACCTCCTCCTCGTCCTCCGCGTCCTTCTTCCTTGCCCCTGTTTCCCCATCCTCCCCTCCTGCTCTAGCCTCCCTCTCGCCCCTTCGCCCTCTCCCTGTGCGCCCTGCCCCTCTTCCTTTCTCCCCGCTCTCTTCTCCCCATCCCTGCTGCTCCAGCCTCTCTCCAGCGTCGTCCTCATAACGGATCGTTCCCCTCTTCGTTCCTCGCCCTTCTCTTATCCCCTTCTCCCCATCTCTTTCTCCCTGTCTCTTCACCTCTTTCTTCCCACTCCCTTCTTCCTGTCCCCCCTCCTCTCATCACAGCTTTCTCCTCACACCTTCTCGCCATTCTCTTCTCGCACCCTCCTTCCCTCCCCTCTTTCCCATCCCCTTCCATCTTAATCCTTCCATCTTAATCGCACCGTCCGCTCCTGCTAGTCACACCCCTGCTAGTCACATGCCGTTATCCCGTTCTCTTTCTCCCGTCGCCCTCCTTCATCCCCTGGGTGATCTTTCCCTAGACTACGTACTCATCCCCAATATGAGCCTCGAGATTGAGAGGTATTGCCTTGAGAGCTTTGGGGATGGTGGTCTAACTCAGAGTGTATCTCCAGAAAAATTTTAAGTGAGAAGGAACTTGGGCCGGGAGGGGGGCAAGGGCTGGAGAGGCCCAGCTGAGAACAAGGGGAGGGGTGAAATCAGAGGTGAGGAGTAGGCAAGCTTAGAAGAACTGCAGTCATCGAGCCCGGACTCCTTCCCTTCTCTCCTCCTATGACTGAGTAGACTGGGAGGAGGAAAAAAAGGTATTCTGGACTGGAGACGTGTACAGATGGCACAAAACAGCAGCTTTGGGGGACAGAGAGCAAAGTTTCAGGAAAAGCAAAAGGGCGTGTGATTTTGGAAGAGTGGAGGGAGGAAGAGGCTGGAGTCCTTGATGCCCCCCAAGGGGTAGAGTGGTGACATTCACTTCTGGACAAAAGGAGCGGGAGTAGGTCACAGGGCGTTGGTGTAGAAAGATGATGACGTCATTTGGGGCTGGGGACTTTGAAGTGCCTGTTGGGTAGGTAGGGCTGCAGCAGAGAGGAGCGGTCTGGCTGGCATGGGCATAAATATTTGAGAGTCATCTGCAAATACCGTATAAGCTTGAATGTAGGGTGAGGTTTTTGCTTTTTTGTTTTTCCCAAATCAGCCCTCAGGAAAGAGGGAGTAACCTTATATTTGAGTCCTTACAAAGTCTCTCATATTACAGGGTTTGTTCTCGTTTACTTTATTTTGAACAACAAACCACTGGATAGAGCAGTATGGTATGGTGACTAAGCTTGTGGACTCCGCAGCCAGACTGCCTGGCTCGGGGTCCAGACTCTGCCATTTACAAGCTGTGTGGCTTTGGAAAAGTTACTTACTTGTCTCTGCCTCAGTTTTCTCATCTATAAAGTGGGCCTAAGCATTAAAGTATTTAATAAATCTAAAACACTCTTTACCCGGGTCATAGTAAGTTCTCAGTAAATGCTACTTATTGTTACCATTTGGGTGAGACCCATTAACCTGAAATGTCTCTGACAATGCTATTTCGGATGCTTGGAGAGGTTATTTGCCACAGAACCTGTGATCAAAGAATGTCACAGAGCTTTGGTGACTATTCCGGGTAGGATGACCTCACAACTGCATGTGTTGGATGTCTCTGAATAGGCTTTTTAAAGCTTGCTTTAAAAAGCAATACAGTAGTATTTGGGAGGGGCTTCTGGGATGCTGGAAAGGTTCTATTTCTTGATCTGAGTGATGTTATAGGGGTATGTCACTTTATGACAATTTATTGAACTGCACACTATGACTTGTGCTCCTTTCTGTATGAAAGTCATACTTCGTTAAAAAAAATAATAATTAAAAAAGCAGTATACTGGGACCAGCAGTTGGCAGAATGGCTATGTCGCTGGACTCCCATGTAGTCAACCGCAGTTCGAGTCCCAAACCCGGTGGGCTTAAACTCACGCCAGGCGCGTGTGCGTGCCCAAGATCCCTAGAGAGTGGAGAAGGGATTGCGGCGTGGCCATCCCCTCTGGGGGGTGATTTCTCACTTTCTATCTCTCTGTCTCTCTCTTTCTGGCAAGTGCGTGTGCCCTATAGCAAAAACCTCTTCAAAAAAAAAAAAGAAAAAAAGCAGTATACTAAGTGATTTTTAGAAGTCAGGAATACACTCTTGCAGGATGCATGCCAAAACCCAGCTGCTCTAAAGTGATGCTGATTAGGTATTACATTCCCAATGGCTGCATCAACTGTGGTGTATCTTTTCCCACTCTCCGCTTAGACTGAAGAGAAGGTCATTCCTTCTGGGAAAACATGTATGATGGCTGGAAAGTTACTTAATGGTGAGAAAGACACTGCTTTTGACGATCCATGCTAAGAATATGAATAAAATTGGGGCCAGCAGATGGCATAATGGTATGTTGCTGGACTCCCACATGACTGCCTGCAGTTCCAGTCCTGGACCTGGAGGCTTGAAACTCATGCCAGGCACGTTTGCATGCCCCAAAATCCCGAGAGAAGATGGGAGGAGAAGGGATTACAGACAGCATGGCCATCCTCCCCGGGGGTTGATTTCTTGCTTGCTGTTTCTCTGTTTCTCCAGTGAGCACACGTGCCCTATAGCAAAAAATCTATTTTAAAAAATGCATAAAATTGTTTAACAACTTTTCAGAATAGAAAAAGCAATAGTTTAAAATTATTACATTATTTTATATGATATATGTACAATAAAGTTCATTAACTAATAGAAATAGACTTTTGATTCTTTCATCCCCATCCTGAAAAGTATATATTTTCAGGTTAGTCAAAAAGCTTTTTGGATTTTTTTTCACTGGGAAAATGAAGAATTGCCTTAAGTTTGGGTGGCCCTTATGTAATAAATGTGACAGTTGGTAAGTGAAACTAAAGGAATAAATAAGAGTGCTCAGAGAGAATGTTCTAGTATGTTCTGCTTCTAATAATGGAAACACCTTAATCTGCATAATTTATAAAAATAGAAATTTATTCAGCTCAAGGTTAGGAGGTCCAAGGTCCAGGGACCACATCTGGCGAAGACCTTTCGGCTGCATCACATGCCAGAGGGCAGAAGCACACGCAGAGCAGATCCTGTCTCTTGTCCCACTCCTTCTCCTTATTAACCTGGTAGGACTCAATCACAGAGACCCCACCTTGATACCTAATCACCTCCCAGCGCCCTCGCATTTCAGCATCATGATCGGATTGACTTTTCACCCTCAACACTGTCACAAAGGGTCACCACATTTTAACAGATGAGTTTTGTGGATACGCATGCCAACCATAGCAGAGAGCATGTACATTAGGGAAAAAAAGAGGGCCTAGGAGAGACCCTGAGAAGTTCTGACATAAAGATTGAGGAGAGCAGAAACAGCCCTCAAAGGGAAGTGAGAAGACATGGCCAGAGGGAAGAGAGAAAGGGATGTGAGCATGGCACCAAAGCTAAGGAGAGGGCCAAGGAACAAGCTATTAGCAATGAATGGTCATCAGGGTGAATGACACAGAGAAGATCAGGGAGGTAAAGACTGAAAAGTATCCACTGGGTTTCACCAGGAGTCGGGGGCTCTGGTGACCTTGAGGACAACAGGGGAGGTGGAGTGGTAGGGATAGAAGCTAGCACTCAATAATAAAGAATTAAGTGGAAGCTGAGGAACTAAAGTAAGAACTTGGGGTAGAGCTTGTTTCTTGTTTGTTTTTAAATTTGCTTTAGCATGCATGCACTTGTTGGAGAGAGAGAGAGAGAAAGTGAGAAAGCACCTTACCAGAGGGGATGATCGCACTGCAATCTCTCTTCCTCCACTCTCTTCTGGGATTTTGGACACATAAGCTCACATGTATCTGGAGTGGTTTTGAAGCCACTGGTTCTGGGACTTGAACCTCACAGTCAAGCCATGTAGATCCAGCCACCTTAACCACCATACTATCTTGCTAGCCCCTAGAGCTTTTCCAAGACTTGACTGGGCTGACAGGTGGTGTGGTGGTTAAAGACACTGAACTCCCACTTGGCCAACCATGGTTCGAGTCCTGAACCTGACAGCTTTCTCCCTCTCTGTCCCTCTCTTCTTTTGTCTGGTCAAGTTAAAATCAATCAATCAATCAATTAATTAACACAAAATAATTCTTTTAAAAAGAGAGAGAGACTTGACTACAGGGAAGGAAAAAGAAGGAATAGGAGGAAGGGATAAGGTTTTGTGAAGTGAGAGACTTTTTCGAATAGAAAACCTAAATTTATTGGACCAGCAGTTGGCGTAATGGCTATGTAACTGGACTACCATGTAGTTGACCGCAGCTTGAGTCCTGGACCTGGTGGCTTAAATTCATGCCCAGTGTGTGTGCCTGTGTGCCCAAGATCCTGAGAAGAGAATGAAGGATAAGGGATTGCGGTGTGGCCATCCCCCCTGGGGAGGTGCTTTCTTGCTTTCTGTCTCTGTCTCTCTCTGTCTTTGTGGGGTGAGCACACGTGCTCTATAGCAAAAAACCTTTCAAAAAAAAAAAAAAAGAAAACCTAAATTTACTTATTTTCCTGCTTCATTTTATTGAAGGCATATTTAAGTGTCCACTGTGTGCCAGCTTTGTATTTAAAAATCATAGCTAATTACATCATATCTAAGGAGCTCATAGTGAACACAGATCTGCAGTTGGCATGAAAAATCATACTAATGGAGGAAAGCAGGCCAGTCTGTGGTGTGGTGGTGAGGTGGCCGGACCCACATGATCAACTGCAAGGTTCAAGTCCCAAACCCGGTGGCTTGAGAAACATGCCAGGTGTGTGCTTGTGCACACCCAAAATCCCCAAAAGGAGAGATGGAGAAGGACCTCTGCCAAAATGTCAAAATAATAGAGGAGGGGCCAGAAGGTGGCGTGGTAGTTGGGGCTCTGGACTCCTACATGGTTGAGCATGGTTCAAGTCCTAGACCTGGCAGCCTGCTTTCTCACTTTCTCTCTCTCTGGTGACTGTAACAAATTAAAATAATAATAAATAAAATAAATAATTATATTAAAAAACAATAGAGGAAAACATGGGCTTGTAGACATAGAAGCGGTTTCTAGTCAAGTTTGGGACACTATCAGCAGATAGATAATGTCACAAAGATGTCACTAGAACTGAATCTTGAAGGATGAGAAGGAGAAGTTGGAGAAAGGACTTTCAGGCAGGGAAACAACAGCATGTTCAAAATCACAATGGCATGAAAGAGAATAGTTCTGGTTCCAGAGGATGGTGTATGGGTGGTAGTGGTGGTGGTCCTGAGTAGATTGGATTTGCTAGAGTGTTGCAAGAAAAATGAGGCCAAACTCACAGAGGATATGTGCAAAAAGTCTAGGTTCTGAGGAGCCATTTAAAGGTTTATTTAGGGCTGGCCCTATGTCCTAGTGGTTAAGGAGCTGGATCCCACATGGCCAACTGGGCAGTTTGAGTACCGGATTCAGTGGTTTGAAAACCATGCTGGGGAACCAGCAGTTAGCGTAAGGGCTATGTCGCTGGACTCCCACGTAGTCGACCGCGGTTTGCGTCCCGGACCCGGTGGCTTAAAACTCACGCCGGGCGCGTGTACATGCGTGCCCAGGATCCCGAGAGGAGAATGGAGGAGAAGGGATTGTGGCATGACCATTCCCCCTGGGGGGTGATTTCTCGCTTTCTGTCTCTAATGTCTCTCTCTGTCTATCTGGCGAGCGCACGCGCCCTATAGGACCGCCCGCCCCCTTTATTGAAAAACCCTCCAAAAAAAAAAAAAAAAAAAAAACCATGCTGGGCATGTGTGCATGCATTCCCAGAATTCTGATTGGATGAGAGATGGAGAAAAGGGATTGATTGCAGTGTGACCACACTCATTGGAGAGTGATTTCTCTCTTTCCTGTTCTATCTCTGTCTCTGGTGAGCATGAGTGCCTTCTGGCAAGTTAAAAAAAAAAGGTTTATTTAATAAAGGAAATAAAATGATCAAGCTGTGTTCATCAACATCATTTTGGCTGCAATATTGAGGATAAAACTAGATAGAGGTCAGTTTCAATTTCTGGCTTATAAGGAAGATCTAAACTAAGGTAATGATAGTAGGGTTAGAAAAGAGAAATAAAATATAAGACAAATTACAAAGATAAAATTATAATACTTGGTAACTGACTATAATTGAGGTCTGGGAGGAGTCTAAGGTGGCTTTTATGTTTCTATGTTATATATCAGTAATGTTGTTTATGAAGTTGAGGCAACAAAACAGGAGCAGTTTTTTTGTGTGTGTGTGTGTGTGTTTTTTTTTTTTTTTTTTTTTTTCTTTTTTTTCTCTACTTTTTTTTTTTTTTTTTTTTTTTTTTTTTTTTTTTATTTTTTTTTTTTTTTTTTTTTTTTTTCCCGGATGGTCATGCCGCAATCCCTTCTCCATTCTCCTCTCGGGATCTTGGGCATGCACGCACACGTGCCCGGCGTGTTTTAAGCCACCAGGTCCGGGACGTGACGCGCGTTCGACTACGTGGGAGTCCAGCGACACAGCCATTACGCTAACTGCTGGTTCCCAACAGGAGCAGTTTTGTGGAAAGAAAGGCAAGATGATCAATTTAGTTTTGGATATGGTGAGTAGAAGATGTAATGTGAAGTATCCAAATGAAGATGATATCAGGTAGTTGGGTGTAAAATTTGGAGCTCAGAAGAAAGAGATGAGCTGAGGGAAAATATTTTTCAGCCATCAGTATATAGGTGGTGGCCTAGTCCCATGGCCTAGTAGTTAAGGAAACTGGATCCCACATGGCAGACCACAGTTTGAATCCTGCTTCTGGAGGCTTGAAAAACACACCAGATGCATGTATGTGCATGCTCAAGATCCCACCAAGCTGGAGAAATGGAAGAGAAGGGATTACGGAGTGATCATGCTTCATTGCGGAGTGCTTTATCCCTCTTTCTTTCCCCATCTCTCTCTGATGAATACACATACCCTCTAGCAACTGAAAAAAAAAAATGTACACATATAGATAAGTGAAACCCTAAGAATGGATGAGGTCACCTTCAGAGAGCATGGAGTGAGAAGAGTGTCTAGGCAGCCTTTATGCACGGGTCACAAAAGAAAGGTCATGAAGGAGATTGAGAAGACGCAACCAGCTAAGTAGGAATCAGACAAAACGGTAGTGTCCAATGTCTTATAGAAGCAGAGGAAAGAAACAGGTACTAGAGTGAAAGTTGTGGACACGGTAAAATATCACAGCAGGATGAGTCTAAAACATCTCCATTAGATTTAGGAATCAGGATATAGCTGATGATCTTAGTGATCAACCAAAAAGAGGGGAAAGAGAATGGGTCACAGTGAGATAAGGATGGCCTGGAGGTAAAACAGTAGTGATGATGTGTAAGAGTGCAAAGATAATTGCAGGTGAAAGAAATCCAATTTGAATTAGTTTAGAAAGGAAGGGTAGATTTATTGGCTCAGGTAACCAAATCTGAGTGATGACTGACAGATGGAACCTGAAACTCAAATACCATCAAGACTTTGTGTCTCTAGTTTCTTTATTTTTTTAAATTATTATTTCATTTTATTTTACTTGTCAGCTTTTAAGTTAACTTTTTTTTTAAGTTAACTTTTTATTTCAAAGGAATTCTAGGTTTATAGAAGAGTTACAAAAATAATATTGAGAATTCCCATGTATCTTTCACATAGTTTCCTCTAACATTGGCTAACACTGGTATGGTGTCATTAACTAAATGCTAGACTTTAGATTGTGCCAGTTTTACCACTAATGTCCTTAAAAAAAAAAAAAGGAATTATTTTATTTAACTTTATATTTATTTATTTATTTATTTAAATTTTGGACCAGTGTGTGTGTGCGTGTTTGTGTATGTGTGTGTGTGTGTGTGTGTGTGTGTGAGAGAGAGAGAGAGAGAGAGAGAAAGTGAGAAGTCAAGTAGCTAGGTCTGGGACTAAAACCATGGTTGACCATGTGAGAGTCCAGCACCCTTAACCTCCATGCCACCTGCTGGCCCCACTAATAACCTTTTTTAAAAAAGTAATTATTTATTTTATTTATTTATCGTTTAATTTGCTGTAGGGCACGTGCACTCACCAGAAAGAGACAGAGAGTGAGAGAGAGAGAGGGAAAGTAAGAAAGCAAGCCACCAGGTCTGGGACTCCAATTGCAGTCAGCCATGTGGGAGTCCAGTGCCCCAACCATCATGCCATCTGCTGACCCCGATATCTTTTTTTTTTTTTTAATTCCAAAGTTTAATCTAGGGCACTGTATTACATTCAGTCATCTCGTTTAGTTAGTTTCCTCTAGTCTATTATATATGTCCATATATAGCCTTAATAGTTTTGTAGAGTACTTTCAGGCATTTTGTAAAATGTCCCTTAATATGGATTCTTTTGATGATTCCTTAGGGCTTGACTAGGGAGAAAAAATGCCATGGAGGTGGAAGTGCTCTTCTCACCATAGCATATCAGGGGTACATGATATCGACATGAATTTTCACTGGTGATGTTAACCTTGATCACTTGGTTAAGAGTGTATCTGCTAGGTCACTTCACTGGAAGGCTTTTCCTCTCTTTCCCATATTTTTGTTCTTTGCAAGTGACTCACTAAGTTCGATACTCAGGGAGGTGATCTCCACCTCCCAGAGGGGGGTACATATGACATATAGTATAAAATACTATATCCATAATTATGTGTATAAAGGGGCCAGGAGTTTAGGGGTATTTCACCATGAAATGGAAGTTTTAGAACAGTGAAGACTAAGGGGGTAGGTCTCCTACTGGGGAGGCTAAAAGGTGGGTAAGCAGTGGGAGCATGAATTAACAAGGGCAATGAAGGAAAGATCAGTGTAGGGATGACCAGATGGGAAAGGAAGATGACCCAAAGCCTGCCTTGTGAATGATAATCTTGAATGATAGAATGAGAGTAGGCACATTTCCTTGGCTCTGTTATTCATCTGTTTCTTCTTAGTGAGGAGGGGTACTAGGTAGCATCAATGCTTAGTTTCTCCAAGACTTAGCTTAAGAAAGAAGGTGTTATTATCCCTCTCCCCAGCCCAATTTCAAAATATTCATGAGAAATCACAAGCCATAAAAGCTCTTCCATAGAGCCCAGCCCTGGAAGAAGTGAGCATGAGTATTTGAAAATGGCCAGAGTCCAGAACTATTTGTGTTGGGATCTTTCAGGAGTATGTTTTCCAGGGTCTGAAGGACTCCAACTCCCTGTAGGGACTCTAGGAAAGTAAAAGGAAATCCCAGATTCTCTCTCACAAAACAAGAGCCGGAGAAAGCAGAAGGAGATGAAATCTAGAACACAGGTGGAGGGATTAAATGTGGAAAAGAAGAAAGACTCTCATTCTCTGGGATGAAAAGTAAGAAAGCCAGTTCTTTGAATTTCTATTCACAGTGACCAATTTGCTGGAATTTACCAATTTTTGTTTACCAATTTACCAAAATTTTGTTTCTTTTAGTTATGTGTACAGTTTACAACAATTTGGATGGTTGGGCTAACTTAAACTACTTTTGAAGATTTCTTTTTAATTAATTAATTAATTAACTCCCAAACATGAATGCATTGTATATTACTCCAAAGATATTACCATAAATATTTTTATCAACAGTTTTTTGTTTAAGATTTCTACAAAGTAACAGTTGACCAATGTGAAGTTTAGTTTAGCTTAGTTTTAGTTTTAATTTATTTGCAGCTGTTTCACTGAAGTCATTTTGCCATGAACTGGCCAAAGTTCAGAGTATTCTAAGTTTTTCCTTACTTTGGATCTATGACTTTTGGGAATGGGACGGTCTTGTACATTTTACTCTGCAAGTGTTGTGCAATGACTCAAATGTCAAAAAATTTTTAAACAATCTGGGGGTGGGAGAGAGGGTTCTCATTTCCATAATATTTTCAATCCAAAAATTTGTTTTAACATTTCTTTTGTGTATTTATAATTTGAATAGATATGAAGATGTGGGCTAAAATGTGGCCATAATGTATTTTCATACTAGTTTGTGAACAGTATAATAATTACTACAATAAGTGATAAGGTGAATGATATAAACTCTATTATAAACCCACTAATTCAAGCAATTTTTCTAAGATACCTTGATGGTTATTGATAAATAGGTCTCTTGCCATAGTGACATCTGAGAAACATCTGCAGAATTTCTGCCAGTTGTACTTATATCACAATAGGAAGAATGAAATTTTTTTAATGAATTATTTATTTAACTTTATTTATAATTATTATTTTAAAATTTGCTTTAGAGCATATGCACTCACTAGAGAGAGACAGAGGGGGAGAGAGAGAGGAAGAGAAAGTGCAAAAGCAAGCCACCAGGTTTGGGACTTGAACCATGGCTGGCCATGTGGGAGTCCGGCACCTTTAACCACCGTATCACCTGCTGGCTGCAAAACTGGACTTTTTGGTAAGATCTTTGTTTACCCTTATTGTTAGTTATATAATTGTTACTACTTCTAAGGAGTTTTTTCCTTTGGTTTTATTTTTTAAGTTTTAAGTAACAGCTTTAGGGAGCAGCATGTAGTGTGGTGGTTGAGGTGCTGGACTCCTGCATGCCCAGCTGCAGTTCAAGTCCCATACCTGGCAGCTTGCTTTCTCACTTTCCCTCTCTCTCATTCTCTTTTTTCTGGTGAGTGCATGTGTCCAGTAGCAAATTAAAATAATAATAATAATGAATAAAATCAAATAAATAATTCTTTAAGTAACGACTCTCTTGAGATACAATTTATCGACAATGAAGTATGTCTTTAAATTTTTTTTTTTTTGGTCCGACAGTGTTTATGGTTGAGAGAGAGAGAGAATGAGAAAGCACTCCCAGAGGAATGGTCACACCACAATTCCTTCTCCTTCATCTCTCCCTCATTTCTGGGTTTTGGGCAAACATACACAGGTACTTGGGGTGTTTTTCAAGATGCTGAGTCCAGGACTCAAACTGTGCAGTCGACCATGTGGGATCCAGCCCCCTTAACCACTAAGCCACAGGCTGGCCCCTGTACTTTTAAAATGTGTATTTCAAAGTGGTTTTTAGTGTATTCACAGAATTGTATATCCATCACCACAGTCAAATTCCAGAATATTTTCATTGACCAAAAAGAAACTCATACCATTAGCACTTAACTACATTCTCTACTCCCACACCAACAGCCCCTGGCAACCACCGATCTGCTGTATGTCTCTATGGATTTGCCTGTTCTGGACATTTCATATATATTGAATCATATTATACGTGGCCCCTTGTGTCTGGCTTCTTTCGCTTAGCATATTTCAGTAGTTATTCATATTGTAGTATGTATCAGTACATCGTTTCTTTTTACAGTTGAATGACATTCCATTGTATGGATGTATTTATGTTTCCTATATCAATTCATCATTTGATGAACATTTGACTTGTTTCCAATTGGGGTTATTATGAATAATGCTGCTATAAAATTTTTTATGTAAGATTTTGTATGACATATTTTTTTCTTTCTCTCTCTCTTTTTTAATTTTTGGAAAGTATGTACAAGAGAAAAGAGAAACAGAGAGATAGAAAGCATCCCTAATAGGGCATGATCACCTCCCTGCTCCATGTACACACACACATTCCCAGCTTGAGTTTTAAGCTGTGTGGTCCAGGACTTGAACTGCCGTCAACTGTGGGAGTCCAACCATTAGGCCATCTCCTGATCCCACAATGGTTTTTTTTTTTTTTTCAGACATAATTTTCTTATAATTAATACTTTCTAGAAAATGGAGTTTGATAATATTTACAATTATGCCACCTCAAGGGAGGCCAAATATTACAAATAGTTTTATATTTTAGCTATGAAGATCAGTTACCAGAGCCAAACTAGTTCTTAACAAGTAAAAACTTTATGTCCATTCAGTTGTTTTACATTGTTCCAGGCCTATTCATTTGCAGACAGGAGTAGAAACTAACCAGAGTCTTCATATTATGCATTCACATGCAATGTAATCGTCATATGTTGTCTAATTTCTTTAAGATAAAAGCAGTGAGTTGCAGCATGGCCATGTAGATGAGGAAGTACGGTGTGGAGGAGATCACATCCTTGCATGTCCTCTGTTTCACCTCCTCTGGGTCTAGTTTTGGCCTGAGTCCCTCGATCTGAAACACTGCGGCTCTACCTCACCATCTTCTGGCCACCACAGTCTGCTCTCCTTAGTTTATTAAAATGTTTTTGATTTACAGTATTTCCTTGTGATTGTCTTAGTTTCCTTCTTGTTACATACGTTACCCATTTGTTCTTGCATGCTGTTTACTTTTTTCCATTAGAGCCCTTAGCATACAATCATAGTTATTTTAAGTTTCCAGTTTGGTAATTTCCAGATCTGTGCCACAACTGAGTCTGGCTCTGATGCTTGCTTTGTCTTTTCACACTGCTTTTTGCCTTTTGTTTTGTTTTGTTCTGTGTTGCTACAGGGTGTGCACACTCACCAGAGAGAGACGGAGAAAGAGAGGAAAAGTAAGAAAGCATTCCTTAGAGGTGATGACTATGCCACAATCCACAATCTCTTCTCTTCCATTCTCCTTGGGATTTGGGGCATATATGCATATGTGCTTGGCATGTTTTTCAAGCTGTTGGGTCAAGGACTCAAACTACTCAGTTGGTCATGTGAGATGCAGCCGTTGCTCTAACCACTATGCCACTGTCTGGCTTGCCTTGTAATTTTTTGTTGAAACTGGACATGATGTAGCAGATAACAGGAATCGAGAAAGTTAGGGCCTCAATGTGAGGTTTTATATTTGCCTGGCTAAGGCTCAGACTGTGTTTGCTGATCTCGGTAGCTGTGGTATCAGAGACTTGAACATCCTTTAGTATCTTTGTTTTTGTCTTCTCTGTTGTCTTTTGAGCTTTTCTAAAACTCCGTTAAAGAGGGTCTGAGGCACACCATTATGGAGCTTTAACCCTCAGTTGTTATACAGGAACCCTCAGATACACAAAGATTTGAGGAAAAAGCACTCTATAGTCTCATGATTAGATCTCAGTCTTTTATTGAGCCTGTATCCCTAAGCTGTGATCTTCATAAGTGCTTTTAGCTTCTTCCCCTCACCCACCTTCCCACCCACACCTTTTAGAGAATCAAGGAGACTAGAAGGAGCTGAGGTTAGCGATTTCTCTCCCCCTAGGCTAATAGGTTAGATTTTTGGTACTTAAGTCATTATGGTACCAAGCTCTAAGAAGTAAAAAATAAGTGTTTGTTTGTTTGTTTAGTCTTAAATATAATATTTACCAGGTTAAAAAAAAAAAGAAAAAATATGCCCTGGAGCTCCAAGTAATTTTCTTTACATAATAAGATGAGCTCATGTTCTCCCTCCTGACTAATCAATACTTTCTGCACATGGTGATTATAGTCCAGTAGTGACCACAGTGTGATAGCCTTAATTGTACTTGCAAGATACAGTCACAAGTAACATATAAAGATTGAAGAGACCAGGGCCAGCAGGTGGCATGATGGTTAAAGTAGCTGGATCCCACATGGCCAATTGTGCAGTTTGAGTCCTGGACCTGTTGGCTTGAGAAACACATTGGACGCATGTGTGTGGACACCTAAAATCTTGAGAGGAGAGATGGAGACGAGGGGATCGTCTCTCTGGCAAGTGTGCATGTCCTATAGCAAATTTAAAAATAAAAAGTTCAATACAAAACAACTACAAAAAACACAGAGATTGAAGAGACCCAGGTGTCCTAAGAGTTCTTTGTCTTGAGTTCTTTACACAAAACAGACCTGATGACATCTCATTCTGGACCCTCCTTGAGATTGCCTGGCAACAAAGAAAACAGCACCATTCTGGAACTGGCTCTATGACGTGGTGGTTAAGGCAGCTGAATCTCTGACCTTGCAATTCAAGTTCCAGACCCAGAGGCTTGAGAAACATGCCAAGTGTGTGTGTGCATGGGTGCCCCAAATCCTGACAGGATGAGAAATGGAGATGGGATTGCAACATGATCATTCTCCATGGTGGATACTTTCTCCCTCTTCTTTTCTCTTTGCCTCTGGCAAGCATATATGCCCTCTGGCAAAATTTAAGAAAAAGAAATTCTTCTGGAAAGCCCCTGGATTCCTACCCCCAGATCCTCATGCTGTCGCATTCCTGACTTATGTTTAAAATCCCTGCTTGCCCCTCAAAATTCAAGACTAAGGCTCCTCCCTAATCACCTAATCACTTCCCAAAGGCCTCACCTTTCAACGCCAAAATTGGATTGTTTCCTCTTAACACCTTTACCACCAAATCTCAACACTTAAATTTTAGGGAAACATTCAAACCATAACATCAGATACGTGATATGCATCTATTTTCTCATATTCTGTGAACTGTCTTTTCATTTTTAATTTTGATGAAGTACACTTTATCTAATTTTTCTTTTGTTGCTTATGCTGTGTAATAGATCTTTTTTAAAAAGAATGAATTTAATTTATTCATTTATTTTATTTTAATTTGATCAGAGAGAGACACACACACACACAGACACACACACAGAGAGAGAGAGAGAGATAAAGTGACAAAGCAAGCCGCCAGATCTGGGACTTGAGCCATGGTCAGCCATGTGGGAGTGTCCAGCCCCCTAACCACCATGCCACCTGCTGGTCCCAGCTGTGTAACAGATTTAATAAAAAGACTAGTAGAACTAAACTGAACTAAGTCACATTGAAACTAATTGAAAACTTTAAAGAAGAGAATCCATAAAGTTATTAAACTCTTCCATGCAACACAATTGCTATAAACCTTTTAAATTACTGGTAGAAAAAAATTTTTGGTGAATTGATAATTATACCAAATTGGATTTTGGTGTTCAAAGTAAAACATTTTAAGGTGGTTAACTTACAATTTGCTGAATTGGCAGTTGGGTCCTTGGTGATTGTGTGAATTGTCTTCAGTAGATATAATTTCAACCAGTTGCTTAGTTCTTGGGTATAGCACAGGTCAAGAGGACAGGAAATTGGGAGGCCATACCTGCAGCCATTTAAAAAAATTTTTTTGAGAAATAGGTGGTGAGGTTAAGTGCTGTTAGTACAAGATAAAGGTGATATATGGAGTTTAAGAAAAGTGGATAATTTATAGGAGTCACTGACGTGACAAAATTGAGCGGCCTAGGTTTGCTGAGTTGTGTTCAGGGCTCAGCTCTTTTGGTACCAATTCAAACGGCTATATGTTTTTTGTTTGTGTGTTTGTTCTTAGGTGTGCTCAGTGATGAGGACACACGAACAGAGAAATCCGATAATGAGTAGGTAGGTGGGAGAGAAAGACAAGGGGTTGAATATTGGCTGGTGTAAGAATGGTGAAGTGCTGGAGTATGGGCATTCAGACTGTATCAAGAAGAAAGGGCTGGTACACACAGGGATAAAAGGGAAAGTCCAAAGGCCTGCAGTTACAAGAGTCTGAAGGTTTGATACTTCTGTGTAAGGGGATGAGGAATCCAGACAAGAAGTTAGATTTATAGATGAAATTCTAGAGAGCAAAATTTTCTGGGGCAAAGCAGATCCAGCTATGAAAGGGATAGAGGCCTGGTAAACAGACTGGGCAGGTTGGATGGGTTACGGAGTCAAGGACAATATAGGATTGTGGGGCCAGAGTCTTAGATGGAGCATCTACATAGATGGGGTAAGCAAATGGAAGAGATGATAGCAGATGTTAGGATAAGTAAGACTCTGGGCCTAAGACTTTGCTATATGTGTGAGTGATTAAGAGTTATCTTTCCTTACCCTAATCCCATTAGTCCAGCATGAATGGTTCAACATATTATAAAAATAAAATAATGGCCAACTGCATTGTTTGAGTCCTGGCCCAGGTGGCTTGAAAAACGTGGTGGGCCCGTGTGCATGTGTGCCCAAAATCCCAAGAGGAGAATGGAGGAAAAGGGATTGTGGCATGGCCATCCACCCCTTGGGGGTGATTTCTCACTTTAGTGAGCACGTGTATCCTATAGCAAAACAAAACGAAACACAATACAATATAATAAAAAAAGGAGAGGCTCTCAGTGTTTGCAAGATTCCTGCAGAAAGACCTTTGACCTTCCTTATTTTTTCCTACCTTTGCTACCCTCACTTTGACTACTCAGTGATGTTTTTATTTGTGACATGCTGTCTGTCTGTTCTACTCTCTTCTGTCAGGTTTGCTGAATGACTGAGTTTAACAATTCATTTTGTGACTAGCTGTGAGCTAGTCATACTGTGCATGCTTTCTCCTCAAAGGCAGATAGGCTCAGACTCCAAGTTTGCCAGCTGACTTCCAGTGGGTTGGGCTAGTAGGTGCTCTAGACTCCTTATCCATTAGTAGCCAAGACCAATATCATTAGGAGAACATTGTACAACCAATGTCTTGAGTCCCCAAACAGAAGGACTTTATACACAGGTGCAGGAGTTAGGGAAGCTATAGTAGAAAGTGAGGAGAAAGCTCTCTTCTCTTGTCCTCAATCCAAGGTTGTGAACTCTTTTCCCAACTTATACTTAAGTGTCTGCCTCCACGACTAAGATAAAAATAGGTAATAATACCTAATATAAGATGAATACATTTTCTTCAAAATTCACTGCTTTAACGTACCTGCCTCTCAAGATGCTGTCATCTCTATCCTGTCTTTCCTTTTCACATTACCAAACATCTTGAGTTGTCTTTATAGTTTCTGCTTTTGTCCCTTTTAAGAGACAGCTCTGTGAGACGTCAACAGTGAATGTCCTAATTTCCAAGTCCAATGACCAAAGATATTCATTAAACCATTACTCT
Source organism: Tupaia belangeri chinensis (assembly GCF_000334495.1). NCBI lineage: Eukaryota > Metazoa > Chordata > Mammalia > Scandentia > Tupaiidae > Tupaia > Tupaia belangeri. Next base: position 1,220,848 of record NW_006199376.1, read on the forward strand.
GGGGCCTAGCCAACATTAGGTTCTGAGAATACAAAAATTAACTAATGTCTGCTGCCAAGAAATCACAATTTGCTGGGGGTGATAGACACAAACTGACATTTTTGGCACTCTCTTCCTCAGGCTTTTGAGGTCCCCATGCTCTAGTTGTAGTATCCCTTTCAGCCTCCTAAGATGGGGGCCTCTTTCTCTGTCTGCCCTTTGCATGTAGGCTCTGTTCTAGGCTCTCTTTTTCTTTTACTCTTTTCTGTCTGGACAGAGCAGCTGATGGCATGGTGGTTAAATGACTGGACCTCAGATGGCTGACTGTGTGGTTTGAGTCCAGATCTGGAGGCTTGAAAAACATGCCAGATGCATGTGCTTATGTGCCCAAAATCCAGAAAAGAGAAAGAAGAGCTGTGGCATGATCATCTCCTGTGGGGATGCTCTCTCTCTCTCTCTCATGTGTGCATGTGTCCTAGAGCAAAATTAAAATGTTATTTTCTGTCTGGGGAAATCTCATCTAGTCCTTTGTATGTGTGTGACTCTCAAATCTGAATTGCTAGCTTACACATATCCTCTGAACTCCAGAACAACTATTAACAAGGTATGTCCTTAACATGAATATGCCTACAACAAAATTCATCACAGTAATCCTTTAACTGCTTCTTTGCTTTCCTTATTCTCTATGAATAGAATTTCTCGACCCAACTGCCCAAGTAAAAACCTGGTGCTATTCTTGTCTTCTTACTTCTTTATCTACTTCATGCAATCACACACAATGTCTATTCTACCTTTTCTATAGCTGTCTGATCTGTCCCCTGCGGCCTAGTCTAGCTTTCCAACAACTCCTTATTAGATTCCTTAACTAGCTTCCTATTTGTTTTCCTTGCTTCTGGCCTTGATCCTCTAGCCCACCCTCCAGTCTAATGTAAAAATTATCTTTCTGAAATGCAAATCTGATCCCTTTTCTCTCCATTTAAAAATCCTTCAGTGGCTTCCCCTAGTCTTCAGGATAAAACCCAGAAACTTTATCATGTCCTACAGGGCCCTTTGTAACCTGATCTTGCCTGGCTTTCCTGCTTCGTTTCCTCCTTTTTCCTCAAATACTAAATCCCAGCTGCACCAAATTACTTACTTGGACTTTCTCAGCCACTCCATACTGTTTGATAATTCAGTGCATTTATACCTGCAGATCTTGCTGCCTAGAATGTTCTCCTGGCTGAGGTCTCTCCATCATGCTCATGAATTCCTACTCATTCTTTAAGATTCAGCCCTAACATGGTTTCTTCTGAGAAGTTCTACATTGATTCCTTTTTTGGTACTCCAGTGCGCCTTGTGTGTAATCACTTTCATAAACCAGTCTTACTATGTTGTACTTATTGATGCTCTGTCTCCTGAACTGGCCTGTTGGGCCTTTGAGGAATTATCCCTACATTCTCTATACTAGCACAACACTTTAAAGGAAGAAAGGATATACTTGTTGAACTGATTTGATAATTATTTTAAAGTGCCTTCTATGTTTAAAGAAGACACCATGCCAGGAACTGTGATAAATTTTGCAGGTTCCCTTTCCTCTCGAAAAGGCTATTTTCAGTTTCTTTCATAGGTTCTATATCCTGTCTGTTCCCTAATATCTGACCTCAGCTCTTCTCCTGCTACATATGCATGCTGAGTCACTCCATTCATTTCCTTAGCTTTAGTTGCTGACAACTCCCAAATCTGTTCTCCAGCAAAGACCTTTCCCAAGCTGCACATGTTGCCAGGCATGTCAGACTCAGCATCTAAAAAACAGAACTATTTTTTCTTTCTTTTATTCTCTCTGGGATAAAAGAAGAAAGATAATTGAAGGAAGGCTTCTGAAACCATTTCAGGAGAAAGCAGTCAGAAATTAAGTCATGACAATGTTATTAAGTTTTTAGTAACTTAGTAACCTAGGGAATCCCTAGGTACAACTTTTTATCTTTCTCTCCTTGAAGTGAACAAGTAGTAAAAAATGGTTAATGCTGTGCTTGCTATAGTGGGCTGCACAGTTGTGCACCCAGATATATGTGAAGCCAGTGTCAACTAGTGCATCAGTTTTGGCAGAAAGTTGTCTGTGTGTATGTGTGTGTGTGTGTGTGTGTGTGTGGTACAACATTCAACTTGTAAGAACCAAGTGCTTATTTTAATATTAAACATATATTGTGCAGAATACAAAATGTCAGAAAAGTGGGGCCAGCAGATGGCATGATGGTTAAGACATGTGGCCAACCACAGTCCATGTCCTGGACCCTATGGGTTGAAAATCATGCCAGGTGCGTGTGCGTGTGTGTGTGTGTGTGTGTGTGTGCGCGCATGCATGGCAAAAATCCTGGGAGGAGACTGGAGGAGAAGGGATTGTGGCATGGCCATCACCCCAAGGGGTGATTTCTCACTTTCCCTCTCTCTGCCTCTCTCTCTAGTGAGCACATGTGCCCTATGGCAAAAACCTAAAAAACAACAACAAAATGTCAGAAAAGTTTAAACGCCTTCCCTAAAAATGCAAGCACACAGACCACTTCTATTATTAGAATATCTCAGATTTAACTACCACATTCATGTCCCAGAATCAAAGAGAGCTAACTACGTCCATGCATTTAAGAGCCTGAATGGGAAAGCCTTGCGGATACGCACATTAGCCAGGCATGAACAATGGGAGTCACTTTTATAGGAAGTTCTTTTAGATAAAGTAGGAGGAAACAGGAAGGAGAAATTAGTGAGTCAAAACGCAGAACTAAATGGAAGAACTCAGTACAGCAAACTGATTCAGTCACTAGAAATTTATGCCTATTAAAAAAAGTATTCTTGTAAAACAGATGCCTACTTTGCCTATGTGATGAAAGAGGTGATTTTGATGAGTTCTCTGTGATAGGTAGTGAATAATATAATTATGGTATGTTGTACTGAAAGATGTGCAGTGTGAAACTGGACCAGTGGAAAAAGAGATAAAAATAAAATTATTCCAATCACAATAGCATCAAAAAAAGAATAGTGTACAGAACCAGAAGTTTCTTTCTTCTTTAAAAAACAATGTGCTATAGGGCATGTGTACTCACCAAAGAGAGGCAGAGAGGAGGTAGGGAGTGAGAAACCACCCACAAGGGTGGGTGGTGTTAGGGGGACAGCCATATTGTAATTCCTTCTCTCCCATTCTCCTCTTGCATGCACTTAGTGTAGTTTTCAAGCTGCTGGGTCCAGGACTCAAACCATGCAGTTGGCTATGTGGGATCCAGATGCCTTAACCATTACACTACCTTGGCTGGTACAAGAACTTTCACCTCCTTGGTTAAAAACAAATTTAAGCAAGGGGGTGAAAGAGCTGTATACTGAAAGCTACAACACTGATGAAAGAAACTGAAGAAGACAGGAATAGGTGCACATTCCATATTCATAGATTGTGGTTGGCCATGTGGGAGTCTAGCACCTTAACCACCGTGCCACCTGCCAGCCCCAAGATGAAAGGATCTCAATAAAGAACAAAGTAAGCATCACCTTCTTTGATTTTAAACTATATTACAAAGCTACTGTAATAAAAAAGTAATGGTACAGGCATAAAAGTAGATACATAGACCAATGAAACCATATAAAAGGACTAAAAATAAATATGGGCAATTAATCTTTGATCAGGGGACTAAGAATATACAATAGGGAAAGCAAAATTTCTTCACTAAATGGCACTGGGAAAATTGGATATCCATATGCAAAAAAAAAAAAAAAAAAAGAAAGAAAGAAAAAAAATGAAATTAGGCCTTTTGTTTTGCTATAGGGCACATAAACTTGCCAAAGAGTGACAAGAGGTGAGGTAGGGGAGTGAAAAATTTTTAAAAAAGGGTTGGCCTGACGGTGGTGCAGTGGTAAAATGGTACACTGTGAAAGGCTGACATGCCTGGACGCTCTGAGTTTGCAACCAGAGATCTCTTTAAGTTCGCTGGGCATGTACATGGCCATGACCCAGGGATGGCTGAGGCTGGGAGTGAATCATAACTTCAAGACTATCCCTCTGTCCCTGTCTCTGTCTCTTGTTCACAGGAAAAATAAAAAACTTTAGAAAGATAGAAAATGTACACACAATGGAATATTATTCAGCCATTAAAAAAATTCTGCCACTAGCAAGAACATGGATGAACTTGGAGGACATCATGCTGAGTGAAGTAAGTCAGATACAGGAAGGCAGATATTATATGATCTCCTATACATGGAACCTAGAAGAGCTGAACTCATTAAAGCAGGGTAGAACAGTGTTTGTTAGGGAATGAGTGGTAGGGAAGATGGGAGATATTAATCAAAGGGTACAAACTTTTAGTTATAAAATGAATGAGTTCTGTAGAATGTATCATATAAAATGAGTGGTAATGGATGTATTACTTGAGGGAAAAGAAAGAAAGAAATTAGACCACTGGAATAATGCCAAGCTTTGCCCAGGAATTCAGTGGATATTTCACAAAATAGTCATCATTTCAGCTTTTGGCTAAGTCTTGGACAAAGTATAAGTTTTATCTGTGGTTTGTTTAGGAATATCCTAGAAAACTGGAATATGAAATGTGTGGAAAACAAATTAGACATATGCTTACATTCTTGACAATCATTATTAGCATGTAAGTCTCGGGAGAGGAAGACCCTTTCTTTGCCTTGGCTCATTCAGCAGTGTAGCATAGCTGTATCCCCACAAGTAGTACAATGCTAATTGTTTTGTAAAGCTCAGCCAGAGTTGAGTATGACACGGATATTGCTTATTTCACCTAATTTAATCAACGTATCTTGTGTACTTATTATGTATCTGACTTTGTGGTAAAAATAGTTATCAAAAACGAATCCCAGTCTTCAGCTTCAGAAGGTTGAATGAAGGAATCAAAGCAACTTTAGTGCGATAAATGCGATCTTAACCACCGTGCCACCTGCCAGCCCCAAGATGAAAGGATCTCAATAAAGAACAAAGTAAGCATCACCTTCTTTGATTTTAAACTATATTACAAAGCTACTGTAATAAAAAAGTAATGGTACAGGCATAAAAGTAGATACATAGACCAATGAAACCATATAAAAGGACTAAAAATAAATATGGGCAATTAATCTTTGATCAGGGGACTAAGAATATACAATAGGGAAAGCAAAATTTCTTCACTAAATGGCACTGGGAAAATTGGATATCCATATGCAAAAAAAAAAAAAAAGAAAAAAGAAAGAAAGAAAAAAAATGAAATTAGGCCTTTTGTTTTGCTATAGGGCACATAAACTTGCCAAAGAGTGACAAGAGGTGAGGTAGGGGAGTGAAAAATTTTTAAAAAAGGGTTGGCCTGACGGTGGTGCAGTGGTAAAATGGTACACTGTGAAAGGCTGACATGCCTGGACGCTCTGAGTTTGCAACCAGAGATCTCTTTAAGTTCGCTGGGCATGTACATGGCCATGACCCAGGGATGGCTGAGGCTGGGAGTGAATCATAACTTCAAGACTATCCCTCTGTCCCTGTCTCTGTCTCTTGTTCACAGGAAAAATAAAAAACTTTAGAAAGATAGAAAATGTACACACAATGGAATATTATTCAGCCATTAAAAAAATTCTGCCACTAGCAAGAACATGGATGAACTTGGAGGACATCATGCTGAGTGAAGTAAGTCAGATACAGGAAGGCAGATATTATATGATCTCCTATACATGGAACCTAGAAGAGCTGAACTCATTAAAGCAGGGTAGAACAGTGTTTGTTAGGGAATGAGTGGTAGGGAAGATGGGAGATATTAATCAAAGGGTACAAACTTTTAGTTATAAAATGAATGAGTTCTGTAGAATGTATCATATAAAATGAGTGGTAATGGATGTATTACTTGAGGGAAAAGAAAGAAAGAAATTAGACCACTGGAATAATGCCAAGCTTTGCCCAGGAATTCAGTGGATATTTCACAAAATAGTCATCATTTCAGCTTTTGGCTAAGTCTTGGACAAAGTATAAGTTTTATCTGTGGTTTGTTTAGGAATATCCTAGAAAACTGGAATATGAAATGTGTGGAAAACAAATTAGACATATGCTTACATTCTTGACAATCATTATTAGCATGTAAGTCTCGGGAGAGGAAGACCCTTTCTTTGCCTTGGCTCATTCAGCAGTGTAGCATAGCTGTATCCCCACAAGTAGTACAATGCTAATTGTTTTGTAAAGCTCAGCCAGAGTTGAGTATGACACGGATATTGCTTATTTCACCTAATTTAATCAACGTATCTTGTGTACTTATTATGTATCTGACTTTGTGGTAAAAATAGTTATCAAAAACGAATCCCAGTCTTCAGCTTCAGAAGGTTGAATGAAGGAATCAAAGCAACTTTAGTGCGATAAATGCGATGATAGGTATATACTCACAGGGGTACAGCCACACAAAGGGAAACCTAGACCTTTGGAGGGTAATGTGCAAAAGACTTCAAAAAAGTGACTTCTGGGCAGTTATGAATTACAACTAGGAGCTGACTTGAAAGAGGGCAGGCATTATGGTAGAGGGAACTTCAAGCACAAAGTTATGATATATTCAGAGAATAGCAAGTAGTTATTTCCTATGCAGAGTAGCCATAGATAATGGTAGAAAAGGAAACAGAAATGGCTGGGACCAGGGCATAGAGGGTCTTTCTGTCATGAAATGTCTTGATTTTATCAGCGAAGGCAATGGTTATTCACTGTAATGCCGATCGAGACCAGTGTTTTTCTAAGAGAAGGTTGTAGTCCATTAGTGGGTTATAAAATCAATTTAGTGTGGGACCAGCAGTTAATGTACTGGCTATGTCGCTGGACTCCCACGTAGTCGACCGTGGTTCAAGTCCCGGACCCGGTGGCTTAAAACTCACGCCGGGTGCGTGTGTGTGCATGCCCAAGATCCTGAGAGGAGAATGGAGAAGAGATTGCGGCGTGGCCATCCCCTTGGGGGGTGATTTCTCGCTTTCTGTCTCTCTTTCTGTCTGGTGAGTGCACACGCCCTATAGCAAAAACCTCTCCAAAAAAAAAGAAAAATCAATTTAATGAAGTGGAAACACCATTTTGAAAAGGTGAACCATGGGACAGTCCAGGGCCTGGTGGTTAAGGTGGCTGGACCTACATGGCAGACCACTTAGCTTGTGTGCTGGACCTGGTGGCTTTAAAAACATGCAATCCTCCAAGGGAGGGATGGAAAAAGGATTGCAGCATGACCATGCCTTATGGGGAGTGCTTTGCTTTCTAACTTTTTGTCTGTCTCTTTCCACTGAATGCACATGCATTCGGGCAAAATTAAAAAATGAAAAGAAATGAACTGGACAAGAGTAGACAGTATTAGTGTGCATCTTATTTTAAAGGTAGTTTTTGTTTTGTTTTGGAGAAAATTTTGCTATAGGGCATGAACACTCACTGGAGAAAGATGAAGAGATAGAAAGTAAGAAATCACTCCCCAGGTGAAATGGTCATCCCTTTCTCTCCATTCTCCTCTTGGGATTTTGGGCACATACACACACACCCCTGATGTGAGTTTCAAGCTGCTGGGTCCAGGACTCAATTGCGGTCGGCTATATGGGAGTCCAGCGCCTTAACCACCATGCTACCTACTGGATCCTACAGGTAGTTTTATAAAGCTTTTTTCCCAACTACAGTCATGTATCATGTAACGATGTTTCAGTCAATGATGGACCATATATGGCAATTTAACTATATAGTTATGGTATGTACTAGGTTATATCATCTGGGTTGGTGTAAACACATTCTAGGATGTTCCCATCACAACCAAGTCTCCTAATGACACATCCCCATTGTACAATGTGAATATTATGTTGTGATGTAAAATGTGTTTATGTCTGTGGGTCACAGTGAAAAAAATTTGAGAAATACTAAAGGTCTCATGGTATACAAATAATTTTATCAAATTACTTTTGGTAGCAACTAACAGAAAATGTAAGCTCAAATCACTATATATTATTTCAACATAACTGAGATTCTAGTTTGGGAGCTCCAAATACTGTAGTTTGAGTTGTTCTCATGTGCTATTCTGTTTCATCTTTAGCCTACAACTAGTTCCCCAGTGGTACTCAGAACATGCTTACTCTAACTCAGCAAAATAAAACCTGGATTCTCAAGTTAGTTTGGGCCTGTCAATCTTGAACTCATCAATGGCAAGGAAATGAGAGTACTGTGCCCACCTTAAGCTGGGGTGGATGTCTGGGAAACAATTTACTAGAGGGAACTGTAATGCAATGTGAAGTTCACTGTACTATGCAGAAATAGTAGGCATACCTACATTGACAAAAATAATGAACTTAGGTATAGGAATGGTCAGAGGATCCACCCAAGACATTCCCAAAGTTTGTGTGCAAGTTAGGTTGGTAAAAGGGGGAGGGCTCTCGGATGGTAGGAGTGCATGAACAAAAGCTGTTTTTCTGTGTGTAGGGATACAACCAAAATAAGGATTTCAATGCTT
>NW_006199376.1:1229977-1250642 GCF_000334495.1 Tupaia belangeri chinensis
GTAGGGAAACAACCAAAATAAGGATTTCAATGCTTCTGGAGCATACAATTAGAGGCAAAGGAAGTAGTTATAGTAGTGAACAGATGTTTGGTCATGGACGGGAATCATGGTATCTGAAACCTTTTCTGTAGAAAAAAGAGCCACTGCAGATCAACAGGGAATTAAAATATCCTAGTAATCTTGGATTTCAGACTAAGAGATGACTGCAGATTTGAAAATCATGGAAATAAAATCAACATGATTTATTAATTCCATTGTAGAAGATGAGTGTTAAGTAAATGGTCCTTAGCTTTTCCAGTTATGCTCTCTTTAGATATTGAGATTACAGTGTTACCATGTATTAAAGCCAGAATGTTATCTTTCGAGAAGGTATTGTTTTTCTCAACCTTACTGTAAAGATTGGGGCCTAAAATGAACAAAGTGGTGAGGGGAAATTGGTTTTGCTGGATCTCTCTTGGATTTGGGATTTATAGACTTGAGGGCATATTCCATCAAATGAATTTGTCATTTACGGGCAGATCGGTAACATTTCTGAAATATTATTTCCCATTTGTTTGCTCTGAGCAAGTATTTAGGATTAATACACTCTTGTTTTGACCACAAGAAATGCAGTATCTGAGGCCACTGTGGTAGTGCTAGTGGCCCAGGATTGTGAGCTCCTTGATGGCAAGTTTTGTTTCTTTTCTACACCCCTAGCATCTAGTTCAGGACCAGATACATTGCAAATAACTCCTAAGTATCATATCAAATGATGCTTGGGACTAGCAAATGTTTAATGAGAATTTAACAAAGACAAAAGAGGAGAGCCCCAAAAGGAGATACATTTCTGGGGGTTAAAAAGAAAAGTTATGGGAGTCCACCTACAAGCCATGTGTTGCCAATATTTGAAGAAGTCATTTTAAGGAAAGTGTTTTATTGGGCCAGCCAGTGGCACGGTGGGTAAGGCAGCTGGATTCCATATGGCCAACTACATGATTTAAGTCCTGGACTCAATGACCTGAACACACTGGGCAATGTGCGAGTGTGCCCAAAATCCTGAGAGGAGAAATGGAGAGGGGAGTGCAGCAGCACCTCTCTCTCTGGGGCAAGGGGAAGGGTTACTTTTTTACTTTACCTCTGTGACCATTGAGAGCATGTACCCTATACAAATAATAATAAAAAAAAGTGCTTTCTCTAGGAGTCAGAGATGACTGCTAGGTAGCTGGGGTAAATTCTCATACTAAGACAGGAAAATAATTGAATTTGGGGGGAGAAGCATTCAGTTGTAGGTTTATTTGGCAAATGTTTTGAGTGTGTCTACTACATGTCACTCAAATTGTAATTAAGAGCTTTCTGGCAGTAATGTGAAGGACAAATTAGAGGAAAGAGATGCTGAGCTTTGTTGGAAGCAGATGAATCTCAGACTAGGGCGAGATACCACAGCATTGTCACTAAAGCTCATTACCTCTCTGCTGCACCAGTGATCCTAATACCCTCACCAGCGTTTACACATCTGACAACGGTTAGGTTTAGTGGGGCAAATATATTCTGAAGGTATTGCCTATGATAAAATTTCTTACCACTCTAATGGGGATATGGCAAGCATCAGGCCCTGCTAGCAAGTGTTCAGGCCAAGGGAGACAGCGCCTTTCCAGGCGTTCACATGATTACCACCCTAGTCAAGTCTGAGTCTATGGGGTGGGCCAAGCCTGGCTTCACAGTAATTAGCGGATATAAAGGAGCTCCCTGTTTGTCACATGGCCTGGCCATTCTGAGGCCGGATTTCCTTTTTCTGAGTTCCCAGAGAGGCCCAGATTTGACAACAATAAAAACTTCCAGAAAATTTCCAGGTTTAAGTTCCTAATCTTCCTCTCACTTTGACCCTTTTTTCATCCTCTCCCCCACCAAGAAGGAACTTATCCTGGAGTCCACCAGCTTCTGTTGAATTCCTCCACCCCTTTTGTTGGGGTGATGGTATATCTAAGTTCTTAGGTTCCCTCCTCCAAGGCCCATTCAGAGGCTGAAAGTATCACAGAAAGGTAAAGTGTGATCTTTCTCAGAAACAGGAATGGTTGTAGGTCCCCTGAGGGTTCCCAGAATATCAGATTGCTTAAAGATGTTTCTGTTGCAGATGTTTACTCCCCCCACCTGACAGGAAATAATTTCTCTCTAAGAAATCCCAAGGGCTCAGTCTCTATGCCGGATGTCCAATCATCTTTGGAAGTGACTTTGGAATTTTTGGATACATGCCTCACCTAAACTGGAATTAAGAAAAATACTACTGAGTCAGCAGGTGCCATGGAGGTTAAGGCAGCTGGATCCTACATAGCCAACTCCACAATTCAAGTCCTGGACCCTGTGGATTGAAAAGCATGCATGGCATGTTTGCCTCAAATCCCAATAGGTAAATGGAGAAGTTTGTGGCATGAGCATCTCCTCCTGGCCCTGAAGGGGTGGTGATTTCTTACTTTCCCTCTCTCTTTTTCTGGTGCACTCACCCAATAGCAAAAAACTAAAAAACTTCTATCCCAGGTAGACTGAACATTTGTATAGTTCTCATTGTCCAGAAATTTCAGGGGAAGAAAACTCATTTTATATATTTTTATAAGGATTTAATCTATTGTGCAGAGAGGGTTATATGTTTTCCCAGGAAACCCATCAATATTACCCATTTAACAACTCTAGTTCCAGATCTCACTCATTAACAGAGCTCAAAACCCTGTGACCATGGGCACTGATGAGGGTATGCTACAGACTCTCCAGCTCTAATTAAATCCCTGGAGTTTGAGCTGCGTGGGTGTTGCAGATGCTTGCTTCCTGGTTTTGGCTGAGGTCCTGCTGCAGTCCTTGAAGCAGCTGGTTTAGAAGGGTCAGGTTGCTGTCTCTGGGAGGCAGAGGCAGGGGTGGGAGACAGTTCCCTTTATACTCGATCACTGCCATCTTGGCACGATCCTGCTCACTCCGATTTGGAATCTGCAACATTCTCGTATAGCCCCCATTCTGATCTCGGAAACGAGGGGCTAGGACTTGAAACAGCTTCGGGATTAAGTCCTTCTCCTAGGGGATAAGAGATATCCAGGAGAGCAGAGTCAGTCACAATTGCAGAAGCATTTAACTTTCAGGGATTAACAAAAATATGGTCCAAACGTACACACAGACTTCCCCATATCCCAATCTGGTAGGGTCAAAGTTAAGCTGAGGGATGATTTACAGGTGACAATGCAGGTTCATAATCACATCGAATACAGCTAACTTAGCACACGTTTCCACTTTAACTCACAACGTTGGTCAGTAATTGAGTATCCTCACTTAATTCTGCCCGGTCTCCCTTAGTCCAATAACCTCCTCTTCCACAGGGGGCAAAGGGTGTGATTTGGAAGGCAGACAGGACATACCGTAAGCCAGAAGTCAGCCATCCGCATGGCTCGTTCGTTGGTGTCTCCTAGCTTCCCATAGTCGATGAGCTGTGAGGACATAACATCACGGATCCAGTGCGATCAAGAAAAGTGCCAATCTTACTATTACCGGACCGCGATCCATTCATTCCACTAGCAAAGCATCTCTCTAATCTAAGCCGCCCCGACCTCCACAGTCCTAGCCAGTCTCACATCTGAAGCGCCAGAAGAGTGGTCTCAGCTCTGGGTACTAGAGATTCAGGTTTGGGGAAGGGTTTACCTGGGCGGTCCTTCTCCCCCTCCCAATCGGAACGGACCCCGCCCCCCCAGGACAGACCGCACGTGGGTAAGAGGGCCCCGCTCCACACCTTCTCCGCGTAGCCCCTCATCTCGTCCACGCGCGCCCATGACGCCTCGATGCGTTCGTGTCGCACCAGGCCCGTGAGCAAATTCCGCAACAGGTGGATACGGGACTCCGGACCAAGGCCCAGGCGACGATATACGCGGCCATGCGCGATGGCGGCCGCCACCGACAGCCGCATGTTCACCGCTACTCCCTGCCCCCTGGAGGCCGGATATGGAAACTCTCGAGCGGAAATGGGTGGAGGCAGTTTTAGGGGACGCATGCGCCGTAGCTCGGTGCGTGGCGGACGTGTTTGCGCATGCGCACACGAGGATGCCTCGTTGGCAATCTGGGGAGGGCGGAAAAGGGGTGGTGACATTTTCCACTGCAGGCGAGCTGGGCGGACTTTAGGTGTCGCTAGCGCTCCGTGACCGGCCGGGGACGAGGCTCCCCCTAGTGGGGGAGAAGCAGGCCATCGAGTTTCTCTATTGCGGGCCTGCGGACTCGCGGCATTTAGGGCGACGCGGGGCCGGGCCTCCGAGCCTGCAGAGAAGGTGAGGTTCTGAGGGAAGACGCCTGGCGGGGTCGGGGCCCTGCAGCCCAGAGGCCCGCCCGGCCTGGCCCTGCAGCCTGCGGCTGGGGGAGCTTACCCCCCCGAGCCTCATGGTAACGGCCCTGCAGCCTGCGGCTGGCGCAGCTGACACCCTGTCGCATCATGGAACACGTAACACGGTGGTTTTCCAAGGGTCACAGTGATGCATGCCCAGAAGAGAAACGCGGATTATGAGATTTTTGAAATGTTCTTTATTTTCTTATGTATAATCTTAGTTAATGAACAAATTACAGCACGAAAAGGAAAAATAGTGGATTAATACTTTAAAATGACACCAATTATTTTGAAAACAAAAGCCAAAAAACCACCCACACATGTGCTAAAAGAAATGAACATCATGCTAAAGTAATGAACATCATCATAGTTTTTGAAGCTTTGTTTTTTCCTTCGGTCAGAGGGCTTGTGTGCTCATCACAGAGAGTAAGAGGGAGAAGAGAAAGCTCTCCATTCCTCCATCCTGTTGGGATTTTGGCCACTCTGGCACAGTGGCTTGCAATGTTTTCCAGGTGCCCGGTTGGAGGACTCCAGCGGTGCTATTGGTCAGTGTGGGATCTGGCTGTCTTAATTGCTAGGCTTTTGCAAGCTGCGAGTTCATGATGACTAAAAATTACAACTTGTTATGTATGGAATCATGTCCTCCTCTTCCTCCCCAAAAGAAGTAATTGAGTCTTAACCTGTAATGTGACCTTATTTGGAAGCAGGGCCATTGCAGAGGTAATTACTTGAGATGAGATCACACTGGAGCAGGGTGGGCTCCTACACTGGGACTGGTGTCCTTATAAGGTGTCTTGTGAAGAGACAGGTAAACATGCAGGGTGAAGATGGGGAAGACATAGACATATAGGACAAATGCCGTGTGATCACAGAAGCTGCAACTGGAGATGGTTGAAATGAACCTGGGATTGCTGGGAAACACCTGTAGACAAGAGAAAGGACTAGAATAGACCTTCTGTTTACCTATGTCCATCAGAGAGCAAGACCTTAACTTCTTTTTTTAAAGGACTTTTTTATTTCCTTTGCCTTAGGGCACATGAGCTCTCTGAAAAAGAGACAAACACAGTGAGAGGGAAAGTAAAAAATCACCCCCTAGCCCTTAATTTCTGATTGATAACTTCCAGGTCTGTGAGACAATACATTGCCATTGGGTGTGTGTGTGTATGGTTTTAGATTTTTGTGATGGCCAGAGGAGAGAGACAGGGAAAGTGAGAAATCCTCCCCATCCGCCCAGGGGAGTGGTCATGCCTTAATCCCTTCTGCTCCATTCTCTCAGGGTTTTGGGCAAGCATGCACATAAATCCAGCAAGCTGTTGGGTCCAAGACTTGAACCATGCAGTCAACCATGTGGGATCCGGCACTTTAACCACCATGCCACCTGCTGGCCCCATTGCTGCTGTTTTAAGCCCTTCTATAGTGCAACCCTAGGAAACTGATACACTTCACATATTTATATTCAGTAGACTGTATAATTAGATTTGTCATTCTGTCCTTTGCTAATAGATGACCAACGAATATATCTTGTTAATTTTAATTTTGAAAAGTTTTTTTTTTTTCATTTCTGTCAGGAGAGAAGAAAGTGGTCCCAAGCAATGTTTATGGAAGGTAGCTGAAGGGAACCAGCAGTTAGTATAATGGCTATGTCGCTGGACTCCCACATAGTTGACCACGGTTCGTGTCCCGGACCCGGTGGCTTAAAATTCATGCTGGGCACGTGTGCATGCGTGCCCAAGATCCCGAGAGGAGAATGGAGGAGAAGGGATTGTGGCGTGACCATCTCCCCTGGGGGGTGATTTCTTGCTTTCTCTCTCTATGTCTCTCTCTGTCTGTCTGGTGAGTGCACGCACCCTATCGTGAAAACCTCTCAAAAAAAAAAAAAAAGAAGGTAGCTGAAGAAGAAGGAACTCAAAATTTGGAGAATTTTTGTCTATAATCCCTACTGGGAGAAGAGCGTTAGATATGCCCTATCACTGCAGAGAACCTCTGAATGCATGCATCCTATTCTGTGGAAGTGTCTGCAAAACAGTGTTCTATGCCAAGTGTAGGCAGCTCAGCGAATGTTCAATCAGGGATTTAGAGGTGATGGTGGCAAGAAATTATTGTTTGGATCCCAAGCCAACTTCTTAGTTATATCTCTAGAATTCTTTATGTCTAGAAGTATTGCAAGGACTGGCTCTTTTTGTTTTAATTTTAGATTATATATATACATACACATACATATACTTTCTACCCTCATGTCAGGGTCTTAACTCCTCCCTGAATCTGATGTTCTGGGAAGAGATTGGAGAAAAACACAGGCTGTCCTCAGTATCTGATGAAGTGGTGATCATATTAGGGGCAGTTAAAATTAGTTTTTCACAGGTAACCCCTAAGATATTGAGGATAACAACAAGTCAAAATATACCCCAAATGGAAACAATAAACCTTGCAAGCAGTTGAATTTAGAAAAATAAGTTCCTGATCTATATGTGAATAAAGTTGAGGTGGTTCAGGGCTGTAAAGAGACTTGGAGTTTGAGTGAAATCAGCATAACCCTCTGTGGTGATGGTTCACTCTGGAAACGGTGACTAGCTGTTTCCAACTTGGCTTATTCTCTTCCTGTGGTGTTTTTCCCCCCTCCCTGTTTCATTTCCTTGTATTATTAGATGAACTGCCTGCTGCTGAAATTATAAGGTCCTTCAAGGTCAGAAAGGGACTCTGACTCATGCATCCCCTCTCCTTTCCCCTTGCCACCACCTGAAGTGATCACTCTGCTTTTTCTGTTTATAAGTCTTTCAATATATGTTGGCAGAAAATGGAAAAAGAAACAAACAAAAACCACAAAAAAACCTCTGATATTTTTTTGGTCATGTTTCTTGATGATTTCACTTTTACTTAGGACAATGGCTTTATCCTTTCTTTTCTCTTTGATTTGATAAATATTTGTTTAGAATTTTTCTGTGGATAGGTAATAAAATACCTTGTTAGCTAGCTTTCTTCATACCTCAACACCAAATACCTTGCTAATCATGTCTCTTCACGGTATTAAGGCAGGATACAGGGATACTGAGCACGCAGACAGGGTAAAGGTCCAAGATGGAATCACAATGCTAAGTTTTCAGACAAAAGCTGGCTACATTAGAACTCAACTGTAGCTAAGGGCAACAGTTTCTACTTACTAACTACATTCTAACAAGAAGTACAGATTGCTGTGGTCTGCTGAGCCCACAAAGAATGGATGTTAAATCACCCAGACTACCATGTAACTATTTTCTAAAGCCTACTTCCTTATCAGAGAGCCAGCTCCCCATTGCTCAGACTGCTAGATTAAAAAAGATCCCTTGCCTCAGCTCTTCTGCAATCTATTCAGGACCCTTCCCGGCTGAAGTTCTGTTAACCTTTTCCTCTCTTAATAAACTTCACTTTACTCTCCCCTCTCTGTGTCCGCATCTTTAATTCTGCATGAGCATGGGGCGAGAACCTGGTCCTCTCAGTCTTGAATCCAGCACTGGTGTTGGATCTGAACATCCTAATATCCTGTGTTAGTCTATACCTTTCTTTGTGACTTCTAGATACCACATCTTAGTTATTATTAGTTTTTTAAAAATTTTTGCTAGAGGTGGGGCTGGCAGGCGGTGTGGTGGTTAAGGGTGCTGGATTCCCACATGGCCGACTGTGGTTTGAGTCCTGGACCTGATGGCTTGCTTTCTCACTTTCTCTTTCTCTTTTTCCTCTGTCTCTTGCTGGTCAAAGAAAAATAAATAATGACAAATGGAATTAAATAAATACATGTTTCATAAAAATTTTGTTAGAGGAATGTATGTATGCTCACCAGAGAGAGAGAGAGAGATGGAGAGGGACAGGGAGAAGGAGAAAGCACCCAAGAATGAGGTATAGTCATGCTACAATTCCTTTCCTCCGTTTCCCTATCCTGTTGAGATGTTGGGCATGCATGTATAGGTGCCCAGAGAGTTTTTCAGCCCTCTGGACCAGGGATTCAAATCAAGATCAACCATGTGGTATCCAGCCTCCTAGACACAGCTTAACCACTGAACTGTGGAGCTTGGCCCTGGACTCTGTCTAAAGGCAGTAGAAAGCCACTTTGGTCTTTTAGGTAGAGAATGATGGGATCAGATTTGCATTTTAAACAAGTCTCTTTAACTTAGACTGTGAAAAAATGAGTGGAGAGGGCAGAAGTAGTCAGGGAATAATAAAAATAAATTAAAAAAAAGTAGTCAGGGAAACCAAGTAAGAAGCCCTCGCCCTGGTGATTAAGGTAGCCGGATCCCACTTACGGACTGCATGACTTGGTTTCAGTCTTGTACCCTGCAGCTTGGGAAACATGCCAGGAATGGTGTGTGCATGCCCAAAAATCCTGTAAGGAGGGAGAGATGGAGGAAAAGAAATTGTGTTATGACCATTCCCATGGGAGGTGCTACCTCACTTTCTCTTTTATTTTCTCTCTCTCTCTTGTGCGCACATGCATGTTCACACGTGTATGTGCAGGTGCATGTGGGGAAATTAGGGGGAGAAAAGTCTTTGTGGTGGTGTAGATAAGAAGATGGCGACTTAGAAGAAGTGGGGAGGTGGGGGTTCATTTACTCTTTCAGCAGATGGTTATTGAATACTTTCAGGGTCCCAACAGGAAACATGGCACACTCACATTATGTAAAAAGTGGGTTAGAGGGCCAGCAGGTGGTGTGGTGGTTAAGGTGCTGGATTTCCACAAGGTCAATCCATGGTTTGAGTCCTGGACCTGGTGGTTTGAAAATCAGTACAGATGCATGTATATACATGTTATAGGTGCATGTGTATATGTGCCCAAAATCTCAAGAGGAGAATGGAGGAGAAGGGATTGTGTGTGGCCATACTGGGCTCGGGGGCAGTGATTTCTCATTTCTCTCTCTCTCTGTCTCTCTCTGGTGAGCACATACCCCGCATGGCAAAACCTTAAAAAAAGAGGGGTTTAGATTTAGGAAAACCAACAACAATGGAGTAAGACATTGGGCTAGCAATAATGGAGCCATTGCCACCTGGAAGCTTGAGGGTCAAGGGTGTGGAACAGTTCTTCGGGGAAGAGGCTGGAGAGGGTAACTATTGCTGGAGCAATGCACAGGGAGGGAATCGGTAACCAAAACTCACTCTTTTTAATCTTTTGTTGGTTTCCCAGATTACTAACTCATTCAGACACTAGAGGGCGATGAAACCCAGTTTCAAAGCAATGAACAGGACAGAGAAGGATGGCGGATATATGTGGGGAGGCAAATAGGAAATATCCAGCACACCTATGAAAGAAACCATACCAACCTCCTGTATTCATAGGACTTACGCTCTAGGTAAGCTATGTTTAAACTGAGATGCATGCCACTGGGGGTACACAGTGACCCCTCCCCACCCCTCGGGGCATGTGTACTTGCTGGAGGGAGACAGAGAGAAAAGGAAAGTGAGAAATCACCCCTGAGGGGGGATGGCCACACCGCAATCCCTTCTCCTCCATTCTCCTCTCGGGATCTTGGGCACGCACGCACGTGTGCCTGGGGTGAGTTTAAGCCACCGGGTCCGGGACTTTAATGGCGGTCAGCTACATGGGAGTTCAGCGACATAGTCATTACGGTAACTGCTGGTCCCACATTTTGCTTACTTCTATACAAACAAAAACTGATATAAGACCTGAAATTATAAGAAATCAATTGTCACTTAAATTTTAATTTTATATATTGGGTTGTTGGAAAAGTAATGATATTCTTTTGCACAGAAAAACATCATGGTTTTTCTGACAACCCAAACTATAAAATTAATAAAAAATTAAATTGGGCAGATTTGAGTAGTACTTTATAAAAGTGAATATCCAAGTAGTCAAAAAAAAAAAAGAATATATAACTTAATTAGATAAATGCAAATTAAAGTATATTGAAATAGTACCATGTAATCCAGGACAGCTAAAAAGACGGATAAAACTGGTAGTGAGTATGGGAAGCAACCAGAACCCTCATACACTGTTGGCAAGAGCATAAATTTGTATAGATACTTTAAAAACTAGTTGATTTTCTACTGAAGTTGAAGATATGTATATATTATGAACGAGCAATTCTACTCCTAGTACAAACATAATGGAAGTATGTATATATGTGCCCCAAATACATGTATAAAATGCATATGGATGCATATGGTAACATTATTTATAACATCCCTAAGATGGAAATAACTAAAATATTTATCAAGTGTATAATAGAAAAATAAACTGAGATATAGCCATATATTGCAATATTATATAACAATGAAATGAACAAATACAGCTCCATGTAGTAACATAGATAAATTTCACAAACATAATGTTATATGAAGAAAGTCAGGCATAAAACATACTACATTATTCCAGTCGTGGGCCACAAAAACAGAAGTAATGTATGGTTTTAAGTCACCTTTATTAATAGAGGGGGGTCTATTGATTAAATGAGAGCATGAGGTAATTTGGGGGTATTGGTATGTTCTATAATTTGGCTTGAGCAGTGGTTACTGGAGTGTATTTGTTTTATGACAGAATCATTGAGTTGTATGTATACAACCTGTGTATTTTTAAAAAAGTATAACTGTTATATTTCAGTTAAAAAGTGAAAAAAAACCACTTGCCATATCTTATTTTTTTTTAAAGAGAGATTTTTTTGCCATACGGCGTGTGTGCTTGCCAGACAGAGGCAGAAAGTGAGAAATCACCACGTTGGGGGATGGCCATATGGCAACCTTTTCTCCTCTACTCTCTTGGGATTTTGGGCATCAGGATCTTGGGCATGCACACACATGCACCCAGTGTGAATCTTTTTATTTTTTTTTTAAATATATGATCAGTTATTTAATTAGGTTCTTGGCAAAAAATCTGGAACACCAATTTATGAGGATAAACTCCATTTGTAAGGGCAAACACGAATCGCAGGTAGCCCTGGAGCAGAGGAAGAGCTTTGATTTTTGGTAAAATTTGCGAGCCCACAGCTTTCTGATCAACCTTGCGCTGCTCTGAAATTTCATATTTCTCTTTCTCTGTGTCGAAGATCTCACCTTCCTGGTGTCTAGGCTTCTGCAGTTTCTTTTTCTTGAAGTGAGCATTGGCAAGGTGTTTTGGGATTTTTTACTTTGCTCATACCGATTTTTGTGGAGGTGGCAATGACAAATTTCTGGTGTGTTCTACACAGTGGAACTCAATTGAGAACCAGTGGTCCAGTTACAAGTAGCAAGCCACTGCTCAGCTGCTTCAGGAAAACCACTCTTGCCTCTGTGGCGTCCAGTGAGGATGATCAGAATGGTCCCAGGAGTGATGCTGGCTCGCAGCTCTCTCACATGCTGACTGAAGGGGTTCTTTGCTGCTGCTCAACAGCTTTCGAGGCACATCTTTAGTAGGATAATACCTAGGCATTTTGCACAGTTTAACCACCTGGGTACCACCATTCTTGTCTCCACCAACTGGTTTTGTGACAGTGGCAAGAACCTTCTCCTTTTTCTTTTCTATCCTGGATTTAGTGGCCGAGTATTTCCTCTTGTACATGGCCTTCCTGGAATATACGGCAGACCAGGAATATCTGCTGATGCCCTGGACTAAGACTGGGTTTCAACTGCAATGGGGCTTCCCCTTCTTGGGCTTTTTAGCCTTGGAGTCACCCTTTTTTAACCTTGCCACTGGCATCAGCTTCTTGGCTTCAGGTTTCTTCTCCTTAGTATCCTGCTTTGCAGCTTTTTCACCTACTGTCTTGTGTAGTGGGAAAGAGAACTAAACTTGCCCAGTGTGAATTTTAAACTGCTGGATCTGGGACTCAAACTGTGGTCGACGATGTGAGTCCAGTGATGTAACTGTTACACCATTTACTGGTCCCCACTTGTCACATCTTTTATAGCCTTCTAACTTACTGAGGGTTATTCTCTTTTTGAGTATAGTATTGGTACATAAAGTTCTCCCAAAGATATCCACATCCTAATCGCCAGAGTCTGAGAATATGTTATTTTCCTGCAAAGTAACTTTACATATGTGATTAAAGATCTTGAAGCGAGGAGGGCAGTTGGGATTTTCCAGGTGGACCAATGTAATCACAAGGGCCCCTCTAATATGGAGGCAGCAGAGTCTGAGTTAGAGTGATGCAACATGAGGAAAACGTAATTGGCCATTTCTAGGTTTGAAAATGGAAGCCTGCCACAAGTCTAGGAATGCACAATTTCTAGAAGCTAGAAAAGGCTAGGAGAAGGATTTTCCCATGGAGCCTTCAGAAGGTATAATGCCTTGCCATTACTTGATTTTAGCTCCATCGGACCCATTTTTGAACTTTGACTTCCAAGCCATGAGATAAATCTATTGGTTTAAATCATTAGGTTTGTTACAGCAGAAATAGGAAATTTACACAGTGGTTTACACATTGTACCTGTAAGAGTACATTGCTTTTAATAGGTATTCTGTGAATGTGTATTGAATGAATGATCAAGCTTTCAAAAGTCTGGTTCTTAATTATAATGAAGAGATTTTGGAAATAAATTAGGGTGTTTCTATGAGACTCTAATACTAGTACCATGTGATGAGGCCAGGCAGTTTTCTTCTAGTCTCTCTCCTTCTAATCTGCAAACCCCAGCTTTTCTATACAGAGTACAGACTTTATCATCAGACATAGCAAAATTAGGTGTGAAAAGTGGATGAAGATGGCATGATTCGGGTGACTCTTCAGTTTATGCGAGGCATTCATTCAGTCTCTCTTCCTCTAATCTGCAAACCCCAGCTGTATACAGAGTACAGACTTTATCATCAGACATAGCAAAATTAGGTGTGAAAAGTGGATGAAGATGGCATGATTCGGGTGACTCTTCAGTTTATGCGAGGCATTCATTCATTTGTCCAGAGGGAGATTAAGATTCTTCACGAAAGAAAAATAGAGAAGAGTAATGCTGAGGTAATAACATTAGGATTCAGTCTCAGAAATGTAGCCCGTCGTGGTTAGGTAGTGGGAGGCTCCGGAGTTTAGATTTATGAAGATAACCTGGGTATTAGGTGGTGTGGATGCTGAACTGAAACCCAGAGGGCTGTTGCAGGCCAGACCTACCACGGCCAAGTGAGTTGACTCAACCATAAGGTAGTGTAGATTACTGGACTAGTTTGCAGGATAGAGGATGTGGTAATAAACTCAAGGTTCCGTACCCTGTGTAATCCTTACACTGTGTCAACAGCTCAGTAATATCATCCCTGCCAATGGAATAGATTCCACGTTAACCAGCCAGTTCAGCCGTGGAGTCCTGTAGAAAGCTCAGTAGTTAGGTACACAGTGGACAGAGCTCCAGAGACCAGTAGATGGAGCCACCACAACATAAAAAATCAGTAAGAGGCTAGTGCTCCTTTCTCAATGTCTGCAGATCACATAAACCACGTTTTTTCCCCCCATCATTATCTGAGAAGAAAAGCAGTGGAAGGAGAGGCTAAGTGTTCAGGCATTATTTTATCGAATGGAATGTTTTCTAGAAATATACTTAAATTGTCAGATTGAAGTAAATTTAAACTTGAACTTTTACCTCTCTCCTTTTTTGTCAGAATATGTGAGCTCACCAGAAAGAGACAGAGTGAAAGAGAGAAATATATATATGTAGAGAAAGTACCCCTGGAATGGGACATGGTATGCCACAATGCCACAATCCTGTCTCCTCCATTTCTCTATCCTGTTAGGATTTTGGGAATGCACACACACATGCTTAGCTATGGTTTTCAAGCCATCAGGGCCGGGATGATTTTCTGTCATTGCTGTTTGTGTTTTGCCATAGCTGTGTGTACTTACTGGAGAGAGATAGAGAGAAAGGAAGTGTAAAATCACCCCCCTAAGGGCAATGGCTATCCCACAGTCCCTTCTCCTCCATTCTCCTCTTGGGATTTTGAGCACATACCTACACATGCCAGGCCACAGTGCTGGGATTTTAACCCCAGCCTATATATAGATAAATATACCTGGAAGGATGATTTTTTAAAGTCTTTAGAAAGCTAATGAAATGGTGGAATTTTGTGTGCTTTTATTTTCGTTACTATTATTATTTTTAAAATTTTTCTATAGAGAATGTGCTCATCAAAGGAGAGAGAGAAAGAGAGAGAGAGAGATGAAAAGTGAGAAATCACCCTCCAGGGCGATGGACACGGCAAAATTCATTCTCCTCCATCATTCTCCTCCATTCTCCTCTTGGAATTTTGGGCATGCACGCACATGTACCTGCTGTGTTTTCCAAGCCACTGAATCCAGGACTTGAATCACACAGTCACATGGGATTTGGCTTCCTTAACTACCACTCCACCTAGTTGTTCCTTAATTTTCCTTGTTTTTTTTTCTTTTCAAAAAACTAAAAAAAAAGGGGCCGGCAGGTGGCATGGTGGATAGGGGCGCTGGACTCCCACATGGCCAACCACAGTTCAAGTCTCGGACCTGGTGGCTTGCTTTCTCACTTCCTCTGTCTCTCTCTGATCAAACTGGAAAATAATAATGATAATAATAATAAATAAAGTTAAATAAAAAAATAATTCTTTAAAAAAATTAAAAAAAAATCGAAGGGAAAAATGTATACTACAATTGCAGACCTGAGCTGTATTATCAGAATGAGGTACTTTTAAGACAGAATTGAGAGGTTCTCTAAAATGGTTTCAATATGGCCCCAAAACTAGATTCTCAGGGCTGCATGCCTCCTTGTCCATGGAAATGTATTTGGAAAAGAAATATACAAAGAGGGTGCAGTAGAATGGGCACAAAAGTTGACAGAAGAACCAAATGAAAATTCCTCATGACAGATTCACTTGAGATCTAGAAAGTGCTTTAATACTCTATCCTCTTTCAAACCTTGAGAGATTAAGAAACGGCAAGTCCTGTACTTACACAACCAAGAAGCACACTAATCATCAGTGAATGAGAACTGCACAGATCTGCATCTCCAGCTTTTTCCACCGTTCTACATCAAGGTAAAAATGATTCTTCTGTACAAATCTACGATGGATCTCCGGTACCAAAACCGTGCCCGGAAGTTGTCGCTGCAGGTCATGAAGTCGGGGTTGGTGGGCAAGTGCACCAAGCAGCACATGACATTCAGCTTCCTGAATGTACTTGAAGGCTCTTTGTGCCGATGGCTTGGAATAATCAAATAATTTAAGAGTATATTTCCTTGAACCGGAGGCCAGGATCTGTTCTGTTGGGTGGAAAGTGAGACATGCGGCTTCATCCATATGGTCACAGAGAGTTCGAATCACGGGGTGGTTTTCCATATTCTGCTGTGCAGTCTCATTCATCATACCTCTATTGGCATGGCACTTTTGACCAACACTCTCTCTGTGTCAAGTATCTTTATGGAAGCATCAGCAGGTTCAGTAGCCATTGAGTGTCCATCTCTACTATAGATAGCTGCACAGCACGGTCCTTTATGGGATGTGACATAACATGTTTCGTACTCTGATGCCTCTGGGAACATAGTCTGGACATTTGTGTCAAATTCCAGGTCAATCCCTATGCCAGGGACAACTATCTGAATGACCAATTACATACTGAACTGCAGTGTCATCATTTTCCAATCCTAGTTTGATGAGATGCAGGAGCTGTTCCGAGGGTGCACACATAGTCTGAGGTTTGCATACTGAACTGCAGTGCCATCATTTTCCAATCCTAGTTTAATGAGATGCAGGAGTTGTTCCGAGGGTGCACACATAGTCTGAGGTTTGATTTCATTGATGAGGATGCTGGTGATGCTGATGTAGCTGTCTTAGAGCAGCTGGCTGATGATCAGCTTGTAGAGCTGCTGACGGTCCTTCAAACACACCTTGGTTTTGCACATCTTGGAGAAGAGGAAGGTAGGTTCTTTGCCACCTGCTGGTCTGACTCTTTCTGTCCCCTACTCTCTCCTAGAAAAATGGAGGTGCCCCCGCCTTTTTTTTTTAAGAGAGAGTTTTGCTATAGGGTGTGAATACTTGCAGAGAGACAGAAAGCAAGAAATCACCCCCTTCTCTTCCATTATCTTCTTGGGTTTTGGGCATGCACACACACACCCTGGTGTGAGTTTAAGCCACTGGGTTTGGGACTCAAATCACCATCAACTACGTGTGAGTTCAGTGATGTAGCCATCTCCTAGTCTCTTATTTCCTTTTTTTCTTGAGAGATTTTCACTATAGGGTGCATGCACTCTCCAGAAACAGAAAACAAGAAATCACCTTTTAGGGAGGGTGGTCACACTACAATCCCTTCTCCTCCAGTCTTATCAGGATTTTGGGCATGCATACACTCAAGCACATGCACCCAGCATGAATTTCAAGCCGCTGGGTCTAGGACTGGAAACACAGTCAACTATCTGGGAGTCCAGCAATGTAACTATTATGACATTTGCTGGTCCCTTATTTTTTCTTTTAAAACTGTTTTTCCACATTTTAAAATTTTTTGAATGATGTCATTTTATTAGGAAAAAACCAAAGTTTTTCAAAAGTTTCATAAAAATCTGGTTCTTTTTCTGTCCTTTTGAAAACTCTTTTAAGGTCTCATTGCATAGTTGGTTTCAAATGGGGCAATCCAAATATTTCAGGGACCTTTGCAAGGTTGGAGATATATTTTGCTGCCATGACTGTGGGAAGGGCTACTAGTGGGTAGAGGCCATGGGTGCTGCTCAACATCTTACAGTACACCGGAGGGTCAGCGGTAACAATGACCCCAGCCTCAATGCTGAGGTTGAGGAAGTTTGCAATTATTCTGATACAGCTCTTTACCGCCATCTGGTGGTGAGAGATGAGCCTGCAGCTTCTATGTAGCTTCAGACAGAAGCAAGCCTGTTGAAGTAGGCCCACAGAAATATGAGGAAAGGCTGCAAGAATAACTATGATCAGAGGCAGGGAAAGAACAAGGAAAATTCATGGGTGGGAGTATCTGTGATGTTCTTACTAAGCCCACTAGGTAGTTTATCTCTATGCTACCATTCTATATCTAAAAATCCTGTGTCACAATTCCCATTTTCCAGTCTCATTAGACTCTAGAGACCCAGAATGAACTAGATGCCAAACAGGAAAGGCTTTAAGTAAACTTAATAGACTTTTTTTTTTTTTTTAACAGATTGAAGGGAGGGATTCTGTCCTTGTACCCTAAATACCTCTCCAATACATAGGATGAAACATTTTTAGTTCTGCCTGAAGCAACTCCAGCTTGGAGAAAAAGAGAAGAAAAATGAAGAAGCAAGACCCCCCTCCCACACGTGGATAACCACACTGCAATCTCTCCTCTGTTCTCCTCTCAGGATAATTTGGGCTTGCATGCACACAAGCCCGGCATGTTTTTTAAGCAGCCAGATCTGGGACTCAAACTATGTAGTTAGCGACATGGGATCTGGTTGCCCCAACCACCACAGCTGGCTAACCTTGTTCTCTAATGATCACTTACTAATGAGTTGCACATCTAGCATGCATGTCTCAGGGTGTTCTCTACTGCTCTTGAAAGAGCTGTGGGCCATTGCTCACTTTCCTGACTATTGGTCACTCTGGAAGCCTTGTCTTTTTGTTTGTTTGTTTGTTTGTTTTTGTTTGTTAAAGTTTGATTCCAGGGCATGTACATGTATACTTGCTGGGGAGAGGCAGGGGGAAGGAAAGTGAGAAATCACCCCCGCCCTAAAGGGGGGGGCAGTTGCAATGCCACAACCCCTTTTCCTCTATTCCCTTCTTGGTATTTTGGGCATGCACACTCATGCACCTGACATGATTTCAAGCCACTAAATTCAAGACAAGAACTATGCAGTCAGCCATGCTGGATCCAGCTGTAACCTCCATGCCACCTGCTGGCCCCTGGAAGCCCTGTATTTGCTCACCCTTCCTACAGGTGTTGGGAAGAGGAGGATGGTATCTAACTTTTTTTTTTTTTCTACTTGTACTGTTTCTTTATTATCCACGACTCCATAATCCATCTGGGTATAGCAATGTTTACCAAGGCCTTGAAGGATGTTGTGGTTTGCTTTCTCCAGAAGCAGATGCTTAAAGGGCTTGGGGTGCAAGATGTTTACATAGGAATCAGTAACTATGAAAGAAAGGGAGCAGAAGTAGGATGAGGCAGAGGAAGAAACTGAACTGCAATGCAGACCTCACAAACATTCCTGAAACAGGTGGGGAACTCCGGAGTGTATGAAGACCATCAGAATATCCTGTGTCAGGCTAACACAGCTGGGTCATTCTTTATGCCCTGTCTTACTTGTCACTGGATACAGGCTGTACCAGGTAGGGTTTGACCTTGGGTGAAGAAGCTCTCAGCAACTGAGACACATTTGAAAGATCTAAAGCTGAACACTGGCTGCTGGCTTCACTCCCTCACCTGGGCTGTGATTTCCTAAGGAGTCCATCTTCAACATTCCTGCCAATGAACCTCAGATAAGAGTATGTTAGTCTATTAGAGTAGTTATGCTCAAATGTTACTCAAAAGCAAAGGGATAGGAAGGTGAAAGAGATGGTATAACATACTTACTTACAATTTTAGAGTACTTTTTGTATGTGGTACTGTCCTAAATGCTTTGTGTATAGCCATTTATTTCTTCTTTTTTTTTTTAAAAAAAATCATTTATTTGTTTATTTTGTCTCTACTTAACCCATTAGTCATTCATCACTTAAATATCTGACTTTATTAGAAACCATTTTAACACCTTTTCTTTCTCCTGCCATAAAAAATACAGGAAGCAATTTGCTTTAAAAAACAAAACAAAACAAAACTTATCAACAAACATTCTGGTTTCCTCTCACTCAACTAGCTAAGTTTCTCAGTGATAGCAGTTTGTAAATCAGTAAGAAATAGACTGAAGACTGCTATTCAGATGATCTTCCACTTAAAAGTGCTGAGCTCTGGAGCTTTCCTTCTGCAACCCTCTTTTCTATATCCTAACATTTTTTTGGAGAGGTTTTTGCTATAGGGCACGTGCACTCACCAGAAAGACAGAGAGACAGAGACAGAAAGTGAGAAATCATCCCCAGGGGGGATGGCCACGCTGGAGTTCCTTCTCTTCCATTCTCCTCTTGAGATCTTGGGCATGTATGCACACACGCCCAGTGTGAGTTTAAGCCACCAGGTCTGGGACTTGAACCGTGATCAACTATTAGGGAGTCCAGCGACATAGCCATTATGCCATCTGTTGGTCTCATATATCCTAACTTATGTTTAACTGAAACCACTGATTTAAAAACTATTAAATAGTGAATTCTATCTTCTCTATTAGTTTAAATGAATGCAACTTACATTTAACATTATAATCAGAAAAAATACCTAATCTTTAGGGTCCCCTATAATTTGGAGTACTGAACTAGATAATGACCCTAGAAACTTCAGACAAAAGTAATGCATTACTTAAAGAGAAGTTTCCAAAACCTGCTGTTAGAACCTATGCAAACATAGAAAACACTGATAATCAGTCATTGTTCACACAGTTTTATTCTTCAGACAATCCTTTGCCATTTGTCAGCTTCTACTAGGCTAGAGTCCAGCAGGAAAGTGCACAGTGCAAGATTCACCCTCTCTTAAGTTGCTACTGTTTTCTCTTTACTGAAAGGTTGTGCTGAGCCATGCTTTACCCATACAAGCCAGCGACAGGAACACTTTTATTGTGCTGTTCTTCAGGCTTTTTCTGAGTTAGCATCTTCTCTCTGGCTTTATCATATACAGAAGGAGTCCGTGGAGAAAAGCTAATTGCATACAGATCTTCTATTTTAGGTTGGTCAGACAAACAAGCAATGCACACCTTCACACTGTCAGTCATTTCAATTTAAAAACTGAATATCTTTTTCATACACTACTGTAGCTTCTGGGTTTAGGGGACTTGCTATATCAATCTTGTAGAAAACTCTTCTTGTGTACATTAATACTTGCTAAATGTGATTATGGTTCTGCCTCCATTTTGCAAATGCTCTCTTCACATCCAATTTGCCTGAAGTGGGATCAACTAATGGGTGAAAGATGGGAATATCAAACACCAAGCGTGGACAGTCACCATCTGGATAGTTTTCAGGGATGTAAACTATAAACTTAAATACTCCATCTTGATAAAATCCATGCCGTATGAATATTACTCCAAGCCTCATTAATGCAGAACAGTAAGGACACCTGGTAACTTCTACTTCACAGCCCAGGTAAATTCTGCAAGGAGAGAGTATTCCAGGTAGAAAGGTCCGTAAGAAGCGTGTGTGCCATTTGTTGACTGTGCTGTTGGGGCAGGAGATAGCTCATGGAGGACTGGTTTTCACGTCCCCTGTTAATATCCTCATCATCAGATCATTTGCATACAGAACTTGGAGACATGCTCCAGAAAGGTTTCATAACGTGTACTCCAAACAAAGAAGTTCAGTGGTCAGAGTCATCAAACTCTTCTGTCCTC
>NW_006199376.1:1250653-1274552 GCF_000334495.1 Tupaia belangeri chinensis
CACTGTGTCTGGCCCCGGTGCCTTCAACACGGCGTTTCCTGCTGCCGAGTGCTGTTGGGGCCCGACAGTATCTCCTGCTGCAGCCCGCCCCTCCATTCATTTCTTCTTCCCAACAATAGCATGAGAAATTGATTAACTTACAGTTAGGGCACCTTAATACCGAGAGGTTAAATTATATGCCCTAGGTCTCGCAGGCACAATTACTACAAAGTTAGCAGCAGCTGTAACTACTATGACTATCTCAGTGATAGTACTCACACTTTCCCTCGCTGACTAGTCCACTTTCACACCCCAGCATTACCATGAAGAGCTGACTGGCTTTTTCAGACTTGATTGAACGTTCAGACTGAAGAGTATTACAATTTTGAGGGATAAAATAAAAATGGTTTATTTCATGCCTTTCTTCATAGTCTGAAAGAAAAGTATCCCAAAAGTTCAGAGGTCAATTTTTAGACATTTCCTAGAGTTTCTCAAATTTGTTTTTTCTCCGTCTCATAAATAGACCTCCTTCAAAACTTTTCAGTGAAGGTGTCAGCAAGTGGCATAGTGGTTAAGGTGCTGGACTCTCACATAGCTGACAGCAGTTTGAGACCTGGACCTGGCAGCTTAAAAATCACACAGGGCACGTGTGTGTGTGTGTGTGTGTGTGTGTGTGTGTGTGCACGCGTGTGCTCAAATTTCCAGGAGGAGAATTGAGACAAAGGAATTATGGCATGACCACCCCCCCTGGGTGGGAATTTCTCACTTCCCCTCTGTCTGTCTCTCTCCAGTGAGCACCTGAACCCTATGGCAAAAACCTTGAAAACAAAACCAAAAAGTTCTCAGTGAAAATTTTCATCTTCATGTAACTTACATCTTTAATTTTAAATTGTATTTTTATTTGCAAATAATGATCGTCTATATTCCTGGGGTACAATATAATGCCTTCATATATGCATGTACTACAGAATGACCAAATCAGGCTAATCAGCATAGCCATTGCCTCATGTACTTATCATTTCTCTGTAGTGAGAACATTTAAAAATCATTCTACTAATAATTATGAAATATATAATACATTATTAATAACTATAGTTACCCTGATGTGCAATGGAACTCCATAATTGTTCTTCCCGTCTAATTCAAGCTTCGTACCCTTTGACATCCCGTCCCTCTGCCAGCCTCTGGTAGCCACCATTTTACTTTCTACTTATATGAGTTTGAATTTGTGGATTTCACATAGAAGTGAATACTCAGATCTTACTTGTGTGACTCAATATTCCATATTTGATATTCCTAGATTTCATCATTGTCCTAGCCCCATCCCTACAGGTCTTGCAATTCCTTCTTTTCCACTTTACTTGGGATCCTTACTTTAACTGACTGGAACTTCTTTAAGTTTACTGATGTGGCGATCCCCAATTCTTGTGTTTCTATCTTCCCCACTTTCAAGAACTCTGATCAACTCATTCCATTCACCATGGGAATCCTGTCCCTACTAACCATATAACTCTGGCCATCTGTAACCTGGACCTAAACCTAGACCCCATGTCTCTCGCTCTTGATGATCTCATCCCTGCTGTCTCCATTCCTCCTACTTCCTGATGTGTCCTCCTTACACGATGCCCAACCCACTGACACTGTAATTTCTTCCAGTCTTGACCTCACCAGGATGGAAACATTACTCTCTCCACTGCTATCATAGAGTACCTCACTCCTGCACAGTCATCTTCTCTTTATCTCTGTTTACCTCCTTCCAGGTTTTTTTTTTTTTATGACCTTCTGAGAACAGCATCTGGATCTCATTTTTTTTAATGTTTAATTTATTTATTTACATTCATTCACATTGCAGTATACAAGGTGAGATTTTTTCCATCCAGAATACACTGAATATTGGCTTGACCAAGAGCATTACCACACGTGTTATTACCAAATAATTTTCCATTTCTTGTTTCTTATAGGCTTTGCTTACCCCCTGCCCCCCATCCCACTGGTTCCCTATCTTTCACCTCTGCCATTTCCCACCCTTAGGCACACTGTCTCTGGTATCTACAGTCACTTTCCATGCACCATTGTTTTTTCACATTTTATTGATTCACTAAAGATCTTAATTAGTCTAAATACTTTCAGTAGCAAGCACAACTGATATATACATATACAGGAACACAGACTTTAGGCATAAACCTCAGTAAGTAGAATGAACATACCATAAAGTGTACCTACCCGGGGGTATGTAGTTTACTGTAGTCATTAAATATATATTTATAATTTTTTTTTTGAGAGAGATTTTGCTATAGGGCATGTGTGCTCACCAGAAAGACAGACAGAAAGCAAGAAATCACCCCCCAGGGTGGATGGTCACACTGCAATCCCTTCTCCTCCATTCTCTTTGGATTTTGGACACACATGGCCCATGCCCAGCATCAGTTTAAGCCACTGGTCCAGCACTTGAACTGCAGTCAACTACATGGGAGTCCAGCGACATAGCCATTATACCAACTCCTAGTCCTTTTAATGCATTTTTTAATTTCAAGAAAAACAGTTTTCGTTTTAATAGATCAAAAGAAAAAAATGTTAAGAGAAATTTTCTTAAGACTTAAAGCCAGGAGAAAGGTTAGGATTCAGTTCAAACAGTAGGTAGATGAACCTTCTTAAGCAAAGACAGAAATTCTTAAATCTGGACAACAAAGCATAGAAGAAAGTAAATAATGCTTTAGTCAAAAGTTGCAAAAATTCTGTTTCACCAGTTCAGTCTCCTGAAATTAATCTCTCTTCTATTGAATTTGCAGTGGTCTGATCTTTCCTTTTAAATTCTGGAAGTTAACATTCAAAGTTATTATTGATCTTTCCATACTTATCCCTACCATTAAGCTGTGCATTCTCTTGGTTGCTTTTTGTATTCTTATTTCTGTGTGTCTGACTTTAGTTTTCTTGGTGTGCCAATCACTTTAGTACTTCTTGGAGAGCTGGTCTGGAATTGATAAATTCAAGTTTTGTTTATCTGAGAATGTTTTTGTCTTTTCTTCCCATATGAAGGATTATCTTGCTGGGTGTAGTATTCATGGTTAAAATTATGTTTTGCTTAACACTTTGAATATATTTTCCCATTCTTCCCTTGCTTGCATTGTTTCTGATGAGAGGTCTGACATTAGCCTGATGGGATATCCTTTGAAAGTAACTTGATGTTTCTCTCTTGCAAATTTTAGTATCTTGTGTCCATCTGTGGTTTTGGTCAATCTGGCTATGATGTGCCTTGGAGATCTTCTTGGGTTGATTCTGTTAGGGGTCCTTCTTATTTCTTTGGTCTGGATATTTGAATACCTCTCTAGGTTTGGAAAGTTTTCTTTAGTATTTAATGGAATAGATTATCAATGCCTTTATTATTTTCTTCACCTTCTGGGATACCGATTACCCAGATGTTTGGGTGTTTAAAGGTATTTACTATTACTCATAAATTCTCACATTTTTGGGGTTATTTTCTCAGTCTTTTTGATGAGTTTTTCCAGGTCAGAGATTCTATCTTCTGTATCTGAGATTGATCTTCTGTATGATCTAATATGCTTTTAATACTTTCAAAGGGGGTTTTGATTTTCTGTATTACAACCTTCATCTCTAACAATTCTGTTTGATTCTCTTTGATGGTATGTACTTCCTCTTTCAGATCCTGGAAGAACTTCCTAACCTCCTGGAACTCATTGTCTCTTTTCTCCTGCATCTTTTGGAGTTTGTTGTTTCTCTTCTCTTGCATCTCTGTTAGATTTGTCACTACGAATATTCTAAATTCTTTATCTGACATTTCCATTGTATACTCTGTGGATGATGAAGGGCTGTTCTTTTCCCTTGGGGGAGAGATATTTTCTTGGCTTCTCATGTTTTTTGAGCCTCTGTGGTGGGTTCTGGGCAACTGATGGACTATATGTTTTTCCTCATTTTTGGAGTTAAATCTGAGTGCTCAGAGGCATGCAGCAGGAAGTGATCTGTAAACGCTAAGCACTATCATTTTTCTCTCTTTGTGCAGCAGATTCCATAGAATATGAGGATTACTCTGACCTAAGAGTATTCAGATAGTTGGCTACTGTGCACCTAGATCTGTCTAGAAAGCAACTGATGGACTATATGTTTTTCCTCATTTTTGGAGTTAAATCTGAGTGCTCAGAGGCATGCAGCAGGAAGTGATCTGTAAACGCTAAGCACTATCATTTTTCTCTCTTTGTGCAGCAGATTCCATAGAATATGAGGATTACTCTGACCTAAGAGTATTCAGATAGTTGGCTACTGTGCACCTAGATCTGTCTAGAAACTCAGTACATGGAGGCTGAGCAGAAAAGTGAGAAAGGTAAAAGAAAAAGGAAAAGAAAATGAAAACAAAGAAAAACAGGAAAAAAAAAACAAGACAAAAACAATATACAGAATAAAAAAGGATAGAAAAAATGTAAACAGAAAAATAAAAACCTTACTACACCTAATGGGCTACTCAGAACTCAATTATATGTGGCTGGTGATTGGCTTGCCCTATGTTGGAGAGGGAAAAGGTAAGAATTAGCAATATAAAAGAGCATCAGAGGGGACCAGCAGGTGGTGTGGTGGTTAAGACACTGAACACTCCCACATGGCAGACCATGGTTTGAATTCCAGACTTGGTGGCTTAATTTCTCACTTTCCATTTCTCTATCTCTGTGTCTCTCTCTGGTCAAATTAAGAAAAAAATAAGTAAATAAATTAATGAATGAATAAAATGAAATAATTCTTTAAATAAAAAGGAACACCAGAGAGCTAAGAAGTTTAAATTATGGGACTGGCAGGTGGCTGGGCTTCCAAATGGCTGACCGTGGTTCGAGTCCCGGACCTGGTGCCTTGTTTCCTCACTTTCTCACTCTCACTCTGTCCCTCTCTGTTCATTTTAAAATAAATAAATAAATAAAGTTAAAGAAATAATTCTTTAAAAAAAAAGAAGTTTAAAAAAAAAACAAAAAATAAAACAAGAGTTGGAGAGAGACAGAGAGATTAAACGGTGCTATACCTGGCTAGATTTGGGGAGGCAGGAGGGTGAAGTCTGGTCAGAAAACCTTCAGATGTGTTCATCTGTGAAATGGGCCACTCAGAACTCAAATGGATTTAGCTCGTGATTGGCTTATCCTGGCTGGATCTAGTGGGCAGGAGGGTGAAGTCTGGCAGAAAACCTTCAGATGTCTTCTCACTTTTTCTACTTTTTTGGAGAGGTTTTTGCTATGGAGTGCATGTGCTTGCCAGGAAGATAGAGACAGACAGAGGGACAGAAAGCAGAAATCACTCCCCCAGGAGACATGGCTACACCACAATCCCTTTTCCATTCTCCTCTCGGGATCTTGGGCATACATGCACACGCGCCTGGTGTGAGTTTAAGCCACCGGGTCTGGGACTCAAACCATGGTCAACTACATGGAGTCTAGCAACATAGCCATTAGGCCAATTTCTGGTCCCTCTTTTTTTTTTTTAAGAAAGATTTTTGTTGTAGGGTACATCTGCTTGCCGGAGAGACGGAGAGACAGAAACTGAGAAATCATCCCCCGGGGGGATGGCCATGCCACAATACTTTTTCCTTCATTCTCCTCTTGGGAGTTTGGGTATGCACACACACACATACACCCCTGGTGTGAGGTTTTTTTTTTTTTTTTTCCCTGGTGTGAGTTTTAAGCTGCCGGGTCCAGTACTTGAACCGCAGTCTACTACGTAGGAGTCCAGCAACATAGCCAATATGCCATCTGCTGGTCCCGTGGATCTCATTTAATAATGAAGGATTTGTCAAAGATTTTTTTTTTATTCATATGCAAAGTTTTGGCTTAAAAATTAAAGTTAACTTGGGAACCAGCAGTTAGCGTAATGGCTATGTCGCTGGACTCCCACGTAGTCGACTGCGGTTCGCATCCCGGACTCGGTGGCTTAAAACTCACGCCGGGCGCGTGTGCATGCATGCCCAAGATCCCGAGAGGAGAATGGAGGAGAAGGGACTGCGGCGCGACCATCCCCCCCAGGAATTTCTCGCTTTCTGTCTCTATGTCTCTCTCTGTCTTTCTGGCGAGCGCATGCGCCCTATAGCAAAAAACAAAAACAACAACAACAAAAAAATAAAATCAAAAAACAAAAAACTCTCCAAAAAAAAATTAAAGTTAACTTATACTATATGATTATTCTTTACAGATTACTTAAATATAAAAGGCATCCAATAAACATTATTTGAATATTGAACAGGATGCAGTGACATGAGAGGCAGGCATCATGGTGTGCCAAGAATCTGTTTTTTTCCCCAGATTAAAAAAAGTATTTATTTGATTTTATTGATTATTATTATCTTAAGAATTTGACCAGAGAGAGACAGAGAGAGAAGGAGAGGAAAAGTGAGAAAGCTAGCTGTCAGGTCTGGGACTCAAATTGCAGTTGGCCATGGCCATGACATCCAGAGCCTTAACTGCTACACCACCTGCTGGTCCTGACCATTTCAGTTTAATTTTTTTTTTTAAACCATAAAAATCAGTAAGTCCTTTTAACTCTCACCAGGGCTATTTTCCAGAGAACAGAAAAAAAAAGTCACAGAGTTTAAGAACATTTGTGTTCTTTGAAATTGTTCTCTTCAAAGACTTCTGGAGATACTGATAATTCACTGTGATATTGAGAATATACTTGAAGCCCTTTGATAAACAAATGGCCCAAAGTCAATGTTCCCATTCAAAGCTCTGGAGATCAAGATCTTTATCTGCTGTTTAGTGGTCTGTTTTCACTGGTTATTGAGGAATGGAGAATGTACCTATAAATGGAAGCCAGTGGATACCTTTATATTCAACATGAAATTTTCTTCTATGTATGGGAAAACCAGAATAGATGTGCAAAAGGGTGATTTTCTTGCCTTTCAGGCCCTTGGTTGGCTTCCGAGTATTCATTCTAATTCCGAGCATCAGCTTTTTATTTTTCTTTTGATCATCAGTTGGTGTGAAGAGTCATGGATGTGCCTGACTTGGAGATAATGACTATCTCCTTACAGTTTTGTATGTAAAAATAATTCCTCATTGAAATGTCACAGCTTAATTGTTTAATTATTAGGAATTAAAAAAAATATATATTATTGCTATAGGGCGAGTCCGCTTGCCAGACAGACAGAGAAACAGAGAGACAGAAAGTGAGAAATCACCCCCTAGGGGGGATGGCCACGCCGCAATCCCTTCTCCTCTGTTCTCCTCTCAGGATCTTGGGCACGCACGCACACGTGCCCGGTGTGAGTTTTAAGCCACCGGATCCGGGATTCGAACCACGGTTGACTACATGGGAGTCCAGCAACATAGCCATTACGCTAACTGCTGGTCCCCCAAAATATATATTTTTGATATTTTTTCTTTAGAAATGGTTTTTATAATCAATAATGACTTAATTAAATTTGACATTTTTCACAGGCTTGGTTAAAATGATTCTTTTTTACCTGATCATTATAAATTTTGTACCAGGTACCATTTCTTTTCAGACTTGTACATAACACCAGGCTTTAAGTATGTAAACTTCATGATTTTTTTCTCCTTAACATGTACAGGAAATTGCCATGATACCAGAGAAGAGAGTAATGGTTAAATGAGAAACCAATTTTTTGATTTCTGTTTCCCATATTTACTTAATAATGTTTCTTGAATTAGTGAAGAGACTGTGGCCAAGTCTGATAATTTTAAAGAACAGAACATATGTAAATATTATGATACTTGAGAACCATGAGCTTTATTTCTAGAGATGTTTTTACATTCAAGGGTTAATTTTTTTCTCACAAATTTAGATGGTGAAAAAAATCCAGTTTTTTTTTTAAAAGAAATGCACATATCTTATAACTTTTAACCAAGATCTGAATGTTGGTTCACATGTCTATAAAGTTATTCTATAGATAGTTATAGCTGCATACAGTGATTTTGATTTTCGTTTTTTAAACTGACATCCTCTAAGAATTTACATATTTTAAAATAAAAACAATATTTCAGATAACAATTTAGTAAGGTCTTTTGTGGTCTTTGAATATTACAGTTTTTTCAAGTCGTCAAGCACATCCTGTTTTGTAATCTTGGTCCATGCATCAGGGATTTTACCTTTACCGATAAATTTTTTCTGATATTTTTCTTCTAGCTTTGATCTGAAGTGAGAGACAAACCATTTCCAGTATGGCTGCATGGATGAGTCTGGGGTGATGCTCCACGTGGCATATTTCCCCCCTGCCTTTCGATAGTTCTTAAATGGTATATCCTTGCACTCTCTAAAAACAAAGGAAGAATTACTTGCTACCAAACTAGTGCAGCAATCAACACAGAAGTGGTCCGTGTTATACCATATCCCTCCATCAACAGCTCGAGGACGATGGAAGGGAACACTATGGTCTCCATCATGTGTAGGAATTGTGTTTGTACAAATTGCTCCACAGAAGGGACATTGTTTCCAGCAGCCACAGAGATGTTCAGAGAGCATTTTCTCAATTTTAGGAACCAACAGTTCTACAGGCATACCTGAAAAAGCCTGTCCTATTGCCTTCATTGCAGGATCCAAAGCTGCACTCATGGCTTCCTTGAGAAATTCGATGTCTTTTATCTCCTGGTGCTCAATGCTAATCAAGTCTCTTCGGGGAAAGATTATATTGCTCCCTAGGTGATCACAGAAGAGATCCAGCCATTCAGATGCGGTACTACTTTTATCTTTAGATATTCTTGTAGATTCAAGAATGGCAGAGAGAATGGCATTCTTGATGTCCTCTAAATTTATTTTTACAAAAGCCTTCATTTTTTCAGCTCCTTTCTCTGAATAATATCTTTTAATATGTTTTTCAATATAACTCCTAAAAAATAATTCTGACTTATGAAGGTATTGCCAGTAACTATCAAAGTTTTCTTCCTCAGCCAGAGAGATGAGAATATGTTTCTCGAGGTTAGTCCTGTTTCCGTTGAAGGCAGGGCAGGTAGCTCGCATGTCTCCAGCCATGTTTGGTATTATTTTTTCCCATATGGTGGTGGAAACAGCAGGAGTGAGCTTATGCCACAGAAAATCAACAAATGTTTTGATGGAGGTTGCTCCCTGGCAGGAGATCTTGAAACTCATGAAAAAATCATCTTTCTTGTTTTCTAGGTAATTTACAGGATCATTTGCCCTCTTGAATGCATTGTGTATTTCCTTAAACTCTTCTGATGCTCTTTGGAATAAGCACAAAGATAAATCAATGTTGTATTTACTTGTAAATGTATATCTTTCTCCAGTGCATGAAGATTTCACTTCTTCATCAACTATTCTCAGAATTTCATGGAAATCACTTGGGCTGTAATCACGCTGCTGCCTCTGAATGTTATTAATAGTTTCATTAACTCTTGAAACAATGCGCTCAGTAGTTATATCAATGGAATCTTTATCATGAACCTCTAATTGCCTTTTGAAAACCATATATGTCTTAGTCATCTTGACATGTTCATCATAATTGATTTGAAACTTCTCTCTATAATTACTCCTAAGTTTGCCCACAATGTTTATTTCTTTCTTGAAATGTTCCCACAAGATATGTTCAGAATCCACATCAATGTTTGGCTCTTTAACTTGAGGGAGATTTGAGGACACATCACAGACCCATTTTTCCCAAAGTGGATTGAATTTCTCATGTAACTCTTCCTCACTTAATTCTTTATCCTTTACAGTTAAAGCCAAGTTTCGGCTTCTCTCCAATATCTCATTTTCATAATCTGTCTTTTTCTTTTCCAGCCTTTCTTGACTTTTTTTAAGACTAATAAGTTCATTAGCTTTTCTTTTGCTGTCTGTAATTAGTCCCTCCTTAAGGATTATTAGCTTCTGTTCAAAATTTGCTTTCCATTGAACTAGTATTTCACTGTCTGGGTCTTCATTAAAATACTTGTCAAGTTCTTTCTTGATAGCTTCATATTTTTCTGTAACAGGAGCCTCAAGTGTACTTATTTTGACTATCTGTACTTTTCCATTCTGAATCTGGTTCATCAGCTGGTTCTGCAAGCTCAGCACGTGACTCCTCAGCTCCCAGGTCCATTGGTTATACATGGTTTCCAGTTTACTCATGGCCATGACCTCTCGGGTGTTCCTGAAACTGAAAATAAAGTTCTCATTCACCAGGGCCCTCCACAAATCTTGAACTCTGAATTTTACATCTGATATCTTCATAATGCTTCCTCTGGATTCTTGTTTGGCAGTCATAAGAATTCTGGTTTTTAGTTCCTGGACGTTGTGGCTGTAGCGAGGATTGGGAGGGGCCATTGGGGGATTGCCATCCCAGAGATGGGCGAAGTAGTAGACGTGGGTACTGACATCAAACTTAATGACATCACTGAAGCGAGTTACGTCTGAGCACTGTTCTTGTTCTGCAGCTATGGCTGCCATTTCATCCAGTCTCTGCTCTAGTCGTCTTCGCCCTTCCATGGTTCTGTCTTTAGCTGTAACTTCTCCCACGTTCTGATGTACAAAGAGGCAACTTGGGGATATTTTCACTTGCTTCATTCTTAGAAAGGCTTGGACAACTATTTGCAGGATATCCTGCATCTCTGATGGGTTCTCTCCAAAAATATTGATGAGAGTCAGGTTTCCAAGTCCAATGACAAAGGTTGCCAACTCATTGTCTCGATTCTGGGATCTATTGCTGAATTCTAGAGCTCGAAGTCCTTGTGTGTCCACTACAAGCACAAAGTCAAAGCCCAGTTCCTCTGTGAAGGTCTCCTCCACCTTCAGGAGCTGCATGTAGGCCCCCCGGGTGCACCTGCCTGCACTGACAGTGAACTGCAGCCCAAAAAGGGCATTCAGCAGGGTGGACTTCCCTGAGCTCTGCAGGCCAACAATTGAGAGGACAAATAGACGTTTGTCTCCAAGTTTCTCAGAGACCTTGTCAAAAACAGCTGCCACCCACTTTAGAGGCACATATGACACATCCCCATCCATCAGCTCAATGGGTGCCCCAGATATCATCAGGTCTGCAGCAATTTGGGGAAGGGAGAGAAACAGGGAATCATTTATGGAGGATGCCTCTTCCAGAGCTTCATAGATCTGGCCAATTGACGTTTGTCTCCAAGTTTCTCAGAGACCTTGTCAAAAACAGCTGCCACCCACTTTAGAGGCACATATGACACATCCCCATCCATCAGCTCAATGGGTGCCCCAGATATCATCAGGTCTGCAGCAATTTGGGGAAGGGAGAGAAACAGGGAATCATTTATGGAGGATGCCTCTTCCAGAGCTTCATAGATCTGGCCAATTTCTCGGAGAATCTGATCAATTTCCAAGGTACAGTTACTAATCTTTGTGGAGATGTCTTCTATCTCCCTTTGCCAGTATTGCAGAACACTCTTTGATGCCTTCTTCTTTTCTGTTTGTACCAGTGACCACAAATATCTTTGCTTCTCATGAAGTCTTTCCAAGTGTCCTGCAGTCAGGTTATCCAGAAACACACTGAGCCACTGCAAGAAGTAGAATTTGGTGTGGCTTTCTGAATATTCTTGGAGAACTTGAACAAAAAATCGCATTAAATTATTTGGAGGAAATGCTCTGGTCAGCTGTCGATGTCGAATATTTTGTTTCTCTGTCTCAATCTCACTCTTGTGTTGTTCAATGCTTCGATTCCCCTTTTCTCTCAGATGATAGAGTTCTTTGTCTTTCTTACACCACAGGTGCCACAGTTGTCCCTGGAGGGGTAGTAAGTTTTCCTTGACTTGAGATAACTCTGTTTCTTTCAGGATGGCCATTAGAGTCTGTGCCTTTTCTTTGGCTTCCTTGCAGTCTTCTTGGTTTTCATCAATAAGGAACCCATGCTTGTGAGCAATCATAGCACACTCCTCTAAGGTGAGAGCAGTGACTGAGAGCTCTAGCAAACGTCTGATTGTAGTTGTGAGCTCCTCTGTTAATTCTGCCTCATTTCTATTTTTGATGCCAATTCTTACTTTTGGGCCAGAAATATTAGCCGTGATTTTTTCTTTGTCATCAAGCAAGCAGATCAAAGGTCTAGGTGACTGACACAGGTCTCGGACAATTTTTCTGTTTTCTGTATTTTCATCAGAAGCTGACATGAGGACCACAGTAAGAGAAGATATCTCTTTTAGGAAGGTGAGCTGCTGCTGATATTCCTTTGCATCTCCATGGAGATTGGTGAAGGTCATGGAATTGTCAAATATGTCATCATCTTCTCCCCCAGGACAGAACCAGCAGATTTCTACCACACCTCCCATCAGGAGACAGTCTTTGCTGCTTCCTTTGCAGTGCCGATGGAAAAACACATCGTGTTTACGTTTACTGAGAAGACAGTTCATGATCTGAGATTTGGAAGCAGAGAGGTCATTTCCAACTCTAATGAAGGACACAATGGGGGTAGAGACTTGACACATCTGCTGATTCTTGTAGCATATGTTTCCTTCTGGTGATTTTCTTGATTGCTGCCAACTTTTCCTAATATGACCAAGGGACCATAGAGAAAATTCAATTTGAGAAGTGCAGGGATTAGGCACTATAAGGGGAAGAGCAAACTGACAAATGCTAAGTTTGGTCAAAATATATTGTCTGGCAAAATCATCTGCACAGTGAAAAATTGCCATTTGGATATCCATTGGGTGAATGTGGGGTCTGGAATCAGTGGTCAAAAGTTTAGTGGAACTGTGACTGTCTTCAAGAAAGTCTACATAGGGGTCAAAAACCTCATTTGAGACACTTGGATAGACTTGGTGTTCTGTGTTTCTGTAATCTTTGAAGACCAAGTATCTCAGGCCATAATCCAACATTAGTAGCTTCTGTAGAAAATAGAAGGGAAGATCCTGCTCAGAGCTGGGCTGAGTGTTGTTTACAGCCTTCTTGTAGATCAGATGGAAGTTTGTTTTCTTCATTCGTTTTGGATAGTAGTGTTCTAGGCCTAGACGTTGGAGTAAGTGTAGAAAGGCTCCATTTTCTATGACCTCCTGCTCCTTATTTTCATTATCACGTGGTTTATGGGGCTGTTTCTTTCCACTAAATAGGCTTTGCAATTGGTTTCTCACATCATCTATTTGCAAAGAAGAAATGGTGGCTTCATAATCCCCATCAATGAGCAATCTCAAGTCTTTCTCTAGGTTTTCCCAATTATGTTCTGCTCCAAGCTTGGTGAGGACATGTGTAACTTCTTTAGTCAACAGTTGTCCCATGCATTGTCTCATTAAGGTCAGGCGTTGTGTTTTATCTTCTGGAGTAATAGCTGTGATTCCAATTGTGGTTGTCAGACTTGTGAGTATCAAAAATGCCTGAGCCCTAGAGCTGCTAATATTTTTTAGTTCCTGGTATTTATCTTGGGCAGCTTGTATTTCATGCAGTAGAAAGTTTAACTCATCACACCCCAAAGGATGCCCAAAAGTCCTGTTTACCTCATGATATCCTGCACCAATGGCAATGGAAAGCAGCAAGGCCTGTGTGTCTGGCTGGCCTGTTTCTTGGAGGTAATTAAGGAAGCTGCTGAGAGCCAAGCTGACATTATAAGTGACCTTTCTTTGAGCATCCTCCTCTATTTCTGGCAACTCGGATTTAATTACCTTCAATTCCATGAGGTCTTTCTTGGTTTCTTTTAAGATTTTAACTAATTCAGAAAATTGGGAGATGTTGATTTGCTTCTGTTCTGACTCTGACTGGAAGATCCACTGCATGATGGAGTGAGCCTGAGGGAAGTTTGTCACATGGTAGATGTGTGGATCCAGAAGGCTGCGTAATTGAGATTTAATAAATTTAGTTTTATAATTGGGAGATTCCTTGCAAAAATTGACAGTGTTCACTAGAAAATTCTGCAGGTCCCAATCTGTGAGGCATGTATTGATCCAAACATCATAACTTTTTATGTTTTGACTCAACTTTTGCATGAAATATATTATTTTTTTAAGCTGCTCTTCAGGGTCAGTTACCTCCCAGTGTTTCACATCCTCTAAGAATAGCCTAACCTCTTTCCCAGCACTCAGAAATTCCCCTCCATCCTGGATCTTGAGACTAGTCAGAGCTGTATAGCTCTCTTTGAGATAGTTAGCCAGCTGAAGAGGATCCCTAAAATCAGTTCTGTGACTGAAAAGGATAATGTCCCAGATGGGTACTAGCTGAAGTCCCCTGTCAATGACACACCAGGTTTGATTGCTGGCAATGAGGCCAGTTTTCCACTGGACAAGGCCTTCTGCTTCTGGTGGGCCACCTGTGTGGGCCACAGATAGTTGGATTTTGGCTTGGAGAGTTTTAAACATTTTGCTTTGAGAGGCTGTTTTTGAATGAGAGCCTGAAACATTCATACCTGCAGCAACTTTCACTGGTAAGCCACAGTAGCTGCCACTTATGTAAAGATCCAGGGCCTCTGCTG
Source organism: Tupaia belangeri chinensis (assembly GCF_000334495.1). Taxonomy (NCBI): domain Eukaryota; kingdom Metazoa; phylum Chordata; class Mammalia; order Scandentia; family Tupaiidae; genus Tupaia; species Tupaia belangeri. The sequence continues at coordinate 1,264,974 of NW_006199376.1, forward strand.
ACTGCTGTTTTACTTCTTCCAGTTGTTCACTTTGGAAACCTTCTGAAATGGCCTTCCACCAGTAGATCCCTCCTAGATGCACAGGGCCTTGGTTTGCATGAGAGCCAAACCTGTGGAAGAAGTCTTCACTCCTGCCTCTCAATGAGAAGAATCTGTCTGGACCTGAGTTTCGATCCAGAAGGTCTTCCATGCATTTCAGTTCCTGGAGAGCAGCCTTAGAGAATTGGAGTTGGTCCATGGCAAAGTGGAAGGAGGCCAGGGGAACATAGTTAAACTTGGTTGAGCAGAAGTATGAGTGCTCAGATCTTGATTGTTTGGTTTTCTTGGATTCTGAATGTTTGCTACAATCCATACCACCTTCTAGACTAAATCCCCCACCTCCTTTCTTGGCTGAGGTAGTTATACTAAAGCCCAGCTTCTCAATAGACTGAGTGAATATGGATTCTGCTTGGGAAGAAATAAATTCCTTTGTTTCCATTCGTTGGCCCTGCTCAGGACCAAAAAGTGAGAATTTCTTGGGGACACTGAGTAACTTTTCTCTCTTCTCTATTAGGTCGCCTTGGTTGCATGTTTTGAAAATTCCCTGAAGGGCCAGGCCCCCAGATGCCCACATAAGTAGATCTTTGTCTGGGAGGTTTTGCCTGTGGGACAGTGTCCCCTCTACAAGGTTAAGTTGTCTCTGCATGTTTTCTATGACTTCTGTTAGGGACTTTTGAGGAGGTAGCCTGTATTCTTCAGGAATCTCTAATGCTTGCCTCAGCTCTGCTTCTTTTGTCCTCACTGCCTCTTCCTGTCGCTGCCTCCCTTCTGATAGAAAGCCCCTCAGCTCCTGCAGGGCCTGTTCTGCCTGCTTCTGCCTTTTGTTGATCATCTCCTCTTGAGACTCCTGTAATTTTGAAAGGTTATGTGAAGGTGACATGGCAAGGAGCTTTTTGAGGGCCTTTTTCTCCCAAGGATGTTGTACCTGTGATTCCAGCTTCTGCAGGTCTTTTTCTTCCAGATGTTGTAAGGCCTCGGCACAGGTCACTCCCAGGTCTTCCTGCAGCTTGGGCAACCAGTATTCAGCAGCCAGTCCAACTTCTGTCAGCATCTCTTGGAGATCTTGCCTTCTTTCACCTCTGGGTGGAAGCTCTTCAGCAATGTACTGTTCTGTGGCCATGGCTGTGTGAGAAACGGACACTCAGTTAAACTGATTGTGTCCTGACTTAGAGACTAAAAAAGTGAGTGCATTAATGATATAAGTCTGTCAGGATTTTTCAAGCTCTCCTTAATTGTCCCAGCACAGGTTTTTAAATATCTGTATGTGTGCAAAGACATCATTGTGAGTGTTCTCAACATGAATACCTTTGTAGTTTGCAGGATGACTTGCAATTTAGCTGGATTTGACATTTTCTTTTGCACAGAATCAATTTCATGGACAACATTAAACTGAGGGATGGAATTAAAAAACATACATGAGTTTGATAGCTTGTTTATTTTTAAATGATGGTCATACCACCAATTGATTATGTTTCCACTGTGTAAACTGCGTTGCCTGGTTTCCTTGCTATGTCCTTGTCACTTCTTGGGTTAATTAATGATATATTTTTCCCCTGCCCTTTTAGATGAACTTCTAATTTGGTTAATGCTTGCTACTCACTTTTCACTCTTCATCTTACCCTAGTTAATGTCATTTTCCATTACATATGTAATTAATACTGATGTCATCCCCATCTATGTGTGTAGATTGAAATGCTTTTCTCTATGCAGTGCTTCATTAATGTTATGTTTTCCTGCCACACTTCCATCAGGACATATCTGGACAGCAATGAAATAAGATTTCACATTTTAACCTCATGTATTATTTATGTTTCCCTTCCTCCTATAAGTTCTGTCCCATTGAATAGCACAGTAATATTTTCAGGTCAATGAATGATCTTATTATTCCTTTTTATCCTTATACAATGCCTTTTCATTTTATTCTCTTAAATCTAACTCAGTTTTACTATTTTTTCAGTCCCTATTAGCTCTCATTTAGATTTTAAGAATCTTCATAATTTCTTTATTAGATTGCTATGCTTTACTTTAAATGTGTGTCCTCTTCCAAATTTTTGAAAATTTACTTGACGTTGTAACAGTTGAAGAGGTGGGAAGTTTGAGACATGATTAGACAATGAGGCTGTACGCTGATGGATATGACTAGTTGCCATTATGAAAGGGCAAGCTTTGCCCTTTGTCCACAATTACTTTCCACCTTTGTTCTTGCAGCCTCTACATGCGATAATAAAGCAAGTTTCTTTCTAGATGCTATTGCCTTGATTTTGAACTTCCCAGTCTCCAGAATTGCTGGTTTTACAAAACATACAGTCTGAGTTATTCTCTTATAGTAACAGAAGATGGTCTAGGACAGTAATTGAAATCAGGGAAGTGGAGCATTGCTATAACAAATACCTAAAAACATGGAGGTGGCCTTTAACCTTGGCAATGAATGGAGGCTAGATGAATTGGAGGAACATAGTAGAGAAAGCCTGTATTTCTGTGAATAGAACATTGAGGTCAATTTTAGTGAGGGCTCAGAAGAAAAAAACTGTAGGGACAATCAAACTTCTTAGAGATTACTTGAGTGGTTGTGATCTTTTTCCTAACTCTAACTTTTTTTTTTTTAAATTGCCAGAGGGCATGCTCACCAGAGAGAGACAGAAAGAGAGGCGAAAGCATGTTGGAAAGCGGTAGGGCTATGCTGCAATCCTTTTTCCTCCTTTTCTCCATCCTTCTGGGATTTTGAGCATACATGTACATGTACCTGGCATGTACATGTACCTGGCAAGCTGTCTGGGCCAGGATTACAACTGTGGGTGGCTAGGCAGGATCCCACTCCCTTAACTAGTAGATTCCCAGGCTAGTCGTTGGTATATTATTAAATGGTATAGGTACTATGAAATGTCAGAGAAGAACTGCATTATTGATATTTGTTTTGAAAAATCATTGAAGAGCAAAGAAATGACCATGCTGGCTTTTGTGTTTAATAAGTACTGAAAATATATATAAAAAGTTAATGACTGGACAGAGAAGAAGAAATTGAAAAAGATGTTCAAACACAGATGTTAAGCATTGCCTTATTGCATTCCTTCTTTCTCACTGTCTTGACTAGAGCAGAAGTAGATTCAATAAAGTAATTAAAATGAGTGTCTCTTCTTTTTCCTTTAATTTCTGAGTTATTCTGCTTCTGGGCTTTAGCACTGTACACATTATTTAAATTAATTCAATGACTCCGGAAATACTCAGACAAGCCATTTTAAATCTGAGGTGTGTCCTGGCATGTTCAGGGAAGCTATGCTCTAAACTCCATCTTCTAGACTCCCAAAATACTCATACAAGAAGGCCTTTTAAATCTGAGGTGTGTCCTAATGTGTTCAGGGAATCTCTGTACTAAACTCCATCTTCTAGACTCCCCAAATACTCGGGCAAGGTACAGCAACCTCTGTTCTCTCTCTGTCTCTGTCCATCTGTCTGTCTCACACTCCCTCTTTTTATATTTTTTATTTTACTTAAAAAAATATTTTTAAAGCACTTCTTCTCACCTCGGGCCTTTTCTTTCTCTTGCTAATTTCAGAAGCCATTTTAAATCTGAGATGTGTCCTGGTGTGTTCACATGGCACACTAGCGTGCCACGTGGTTTCCATTTTTCACCCTGAAAAAAATTTTTTTGTTCTATTTTTTGGTCGTTTTTGTTCAGTTTTCTTTTCTTTTTAAATTTTATTTTGGTTTTATTTTTTAAACCTTACTTTCCACTCTGCTTTTCACTCGCCACACACTGGGTGTCTAGATAGGTTTAGGTACACAGTAGCCAAGCATCTGAATACTTTAGAGTCATTGAAATCCTCAATGCTTATTGAACCTCCTGCTTTAAGGAAGAAACTTATTTTTATAAATCTGATCTCATAGTCTCTTTCTGTGGATACCATGTTGCAAAGCACAGTAGAGGAGAGATTTTGTCACAGAATGACCAGAAAGTACCACAGAGGTACAAGAAATATGAGAAACCAAGAAAATATCTCTCCCCTAAGGGAAAAGAACAATCCTTCTTCATCCACAGGCAGTATAGTAGAACTTCTGGAAATGTCTGATAGAGAATTCAGAATATTCATAGTGATAAAACTAAATGAGATGCAAGAGCTGAGAGACAATGAACTCCAGAAGATGCAGGAGAAAAGAGACAATGAGTTCCAGAAGGAGAGAAAATTCTGGCACAATCTGAAAGAGAAAATACACACCATAAAAAAGAATCAAATGGAGCTGTTAGAGATGAAGGCTAGAAAACAGGAAAAACCTCCCTCAAAAGTATTAAAAGAAGATTAGTCCATGCAGATGATTGAATCTCAGATGTTGAAGGCAAAACCTCTGACCCAGGAAAAATAACCAAAAAAACTGAGAAAATAACCCCCTCAAGATGAGAATACTATATGAGAAATACTAGATACCATTAAGCACCCAAACATCTGGGTAACAAACATCTGGGTAATCCATATCCTAGAAGGTGAAGAAACTAATAACCATCTGGGTAATCCATATCCTAGAAGATGAAGAAACTAATAAGGTCATTAATAATCTATTCCACTAAATATTGGAAAAAAACTTTCCAAACCTAACGAGGTATTCAAATATCCAGACCTGAGAAATACAAAGGACCCCTAATAGAATCAACCCAAGAAGATTCTTCTCCAAGACACATTATAGCCAGACTGGCAAAATCCACAAAGATAAGATACTAAAATTGGCAAGAGAGAAATGTCATGTTAGTTATAAAGGTTATCCATCAGGCTAACATCAGACCTCTCATCAGATACAATGCGAGCAAGGAAAGAATGGGAAAATATATTCAAAGTGCTAAGTGAAAAACAGTTTCAACTAAGAATAGTGTACCCAGCAAGATTATCCCTCATGTAAAAAGAAAGAATCCAAACATTCTCAGATAAACAAGACATGGAAGAATTTGCCAATAACAGACCCACTCTTCAAGAAGTTCTGAGAACCAGCAGTTAATGTAATGGCTATGTCGCTGGACTCCCACGTAGTCAACTGCGGTTCGTGTCCTGGACCCGGTGGCTTAAAACTCACACCGGGCGCGTGTGCGTACGTGCCCAAGATCCCGAGAGGAGAATGGAGGAGAAGGATTGCGGCGTGACCATCCCCCCTGGGGGGTGATTTCTTGCTTTCTGTCTCTATGTCTCTCTCTGTCTGGCGAGCGCACAAGCCCTATAGTGAAAATCTCTCCCAAAATAATAACATTGAATGTTAACTTCCTGGATTTAAACAGGAAGATTGGACCACAGTAACACTGCAGATTCAACAGAAGAGAGATTGAACATAAGACTGAACTGGTGAAATAGAATTTTATGACTTTTGAGTAAAACATTATTTTTTTTTTTTACTATGCTTTGTTTTCCAAATTTAAGGATGTTGCTTTCTTTTGAGCTGTTGATAGGTTCAGCAATCTGATAAAATATTTTTTATTCTTGTTTGTCTCTTTAAGTGGAAACATACATTTTTCTTCCTTTCTGACCCCTCTGGAATTGGAAAATATTTGGGAGCATTCTTATTTTGTGGCATAAGGGTTATTTGCACAAGTTCAACAATACCTGTACATTGAATCAGAAATTGGAAATACTTGTTATTGGATAGGACTTTGACTGGAATATCATATCTGAAGATTAACTAGAAAACTATGGAACTAAGGTAGATCTCAAGTAAGCCAACAGAAGCTCTTGGAGAGATGGCTTGGTACCATAAACAGTTATGCCTGGCAGAGAGGATTAGAGAAGCTATATGAAATAATTCGTACTATAAAATAACCTGGACTTTTCCAGCCCAGGGAAAGTAAGATATTTCCCTGCCTGGAGGGATGGTTGTGTCACAAACCCTTCTCCTCTCAGGATTTTGGGCATGCATGAACACGTGCCCAGCATGCTTTATAAGCCACAGGATCTGAGACTCAAACCATAAAGTTGGCCTTGTGGGATCCAGCTGCCTTAACCACCATGCCACATATTGGTTTCAGAATTCAGTTATTTTTGATTGTAAAACTGAGGTTCTTGTGTAATCTCATCTGAAAACTTGACTGGACAAGAGTTTCATCCAAGCTTATTCATGTTTTCAGAACATGGCTGACACCCAGGGCTGCTCACAGATCCTTGCCACATGTTCCTTTCCAGAGACCCGTTCACGACATGGCAGTTTACTTCTTTTAACCACCAGGAGAAGAAAGAATCTGCCTGAAAGAATGGCCAGTCTCCCTTTTAAGGGCTTTAGCCTGATTGAATCAAGCCCACTTAGGATAAACTTCCTATTGGTTATCTCAAAAATCAGTTGATTTGGGACCTTACTGCATTTGAAAAATTCCTTTGTCTTTGCTATATTTTATTGACTAGAGGAAGGGGAGAGTGTTATAGAAGGCATGAATCAAGGAACCTCCATCACCTGTCTGCCAACTGACATACTGTGTTTCACCTATTATAGCTGAATAAATACTACTTCTATATTTTAATGCTTTGAGATTCTCTGCAAAAAGCACAATCTCAGTTCCCAGTGAGATTTGTGACTCAATCACAAATTTCCATTCAAGGGAAGGAGGACCAAATGGAGTTAGCCACCATTAAGCCAAGGGGAAAAATCTCATTGTCTTAGAGATAACAACAGTTTTTATGGTTGAAGAAAATCTGTAAAGATAGATCTGTTATTAATGAGCAACTTGAAAAGTTAGACAAGAGAACTTACAAGGAATGGATATTCATATTGGGTTTCATGGAATTTTTTTTGTTTAACAAGTAGAAATATAGAGACGAATAAAGGTCAAAGCATATCCTTAGGAGTGTATCTCATGGAAGCATATAGGCATGGTGTTATTTTGGAATACATGTAACTTTTAAGATATGTTCTATCAGATCTAATTTCATGTTTAGTTGACAGAGGAACTTGGGGCCTGGGAAACTCAGGAATTATACTTGGAATATTCAGACATGGAATTCATGTCGTGCCTATATTTATTTGTAGGTAGTGAGAGCCTAATTGTTGGAATGGTTTCTGTGTAAAATTAGCCTAGAGAGAAACAAAGCTGTTGAGTCCAAGACTTGAACCACAGCCTGCCATGTGGGAGTCCAGCACCTTAACCATCATGCCATCTGCCAGCCCCATGGGAGTTATGGTTTTTACTGATGCTCTTAACTGAGGAATAGTGTAAAGTAATCTATTAGCTATAGATTGGTTTTAGAGTCAGTGTTTTCCCTAGGAATTAGTTACTGAGGACAGAAGTCTGTCTTTTTCCTCTTTCCAAAATCCCTTCCAGAGGACCTGGGGTGAGTCATGCCCACAAACATACACAGACCATTTTGGCCCATTTGATAACAGGACTCTTCGTACTCCTTTCCCTGGTATAGTATCTGTGTGATGGGTGAGTCGTGCCTACAAGCATTAGCAGACTATTTGACTCATTGATAACAGGACTCTTCTTACATCCTTTCCTTGGGACAGTATCTTGTGAGGTATATAAGCCTCCTTATCTCTGTTAAAGTACACTTGTTGATGCCTCCTGAAATACAGATCTTCCTTTCCAATCGCCAACCTAAGAATTATAAACCCACCTATGGCCTACAAGCCCCTGCTTCCAGATGTCCCATCTTTTTGAGTCAGACCAATGAAAGAACCCTTTTCACTAAATTCCAAACCTTGTCTCTCAGTTTCAAAATAAAAGGAACCCCTGTATCTGATCACCCCGAGACAGGCGTGTTTACCTTTCTCCAGGCCTGGTCATGTTCAGAAATAAACCACATCATTATTATTTCTGCAGAGTTGGTTCTTTCTGTTGACAATATGGTGACCCGATGAAGGGATCAGAGAAGAACCAGAGACCTTCCGAGGAGTTGCTTTGAACCTGGTGCCTGGTACCGGCACAACAAGCTCTTTGTGTCCCCCTCTGGCTCCAAGCTTCTCCTTGGGTGAAATTTGGTAAGTTTCTGGCCTTGGACTTCTCAGAATTTGGTAGAAGTTCTGGTTTCGAGCTTCTCCTTGGGAGAAATTTGGTAAGTTTCTGGCCTTGGACTTTTCAGAATTTGGTAGATGGCCTGGTTTATTTCTAAGCTGTTTTATTTGTTTGTCTATTTGTTTGTTTTGGGGTAACCTTAGTTCACTCCCTTCCAAGTAAGGGGTAGTGGTTCCCTCCTCTCTGAACGACGGGTAGTGGAATTAGGGAAACCTAGTATTTGAGGATATTCTAAAGGGTCTTTCTCCTCTACCTTCCAGATTTGCTTAGATTGGGTGCTGTGTGTTTGCACGGGGAAACTGGACTGTCCTATTAATAGACGAATGAGAGATTGAATCTCTCAACTCAGAAGGGAAAGGGCAGTTTCTCCTCCCTGTGCATAGGCACTTCAGGTGACTGAGTTTTTAATGGGGAGTGTAAAAGGGTAGGAATATTTTCTTCCCCTTAGAATGAGCAGTGGCCCTATAGGGGATCCCAATCACAATAATTAAAAATAGGCCCATCCAGTAAATGCAAAATAAGAGCTGACCACTCAAGTGTTTTAGAGCCCCTTTCCTAGATGCTAGATTCTTGAAGGGAACTGAGACACATAAGCAATCTCACTATGAGATGGGCATTAGCAGAGAGACACTCACAAAGCAGCACATTGGTTCACCATATTTAAAATCCTTAGCTTACACAGGCCAGTTCCTCCTACTAAAAGGAAATAAAACATGGGAAATAAGACATCTACAATTGAAAAGGAGCAAGGAGAACGATCCCAATAATTATGGCGCCTTAATTTCCAAAAAAAGAGAAAAACTTACAAAAGGTGATCTTGGGTTAAAATGTCCAAAGTGGGGAATTTTTGATAATCCTAAATTAGCCTTTCTGCATACTAAGTTAGAAAAATTAGGACCTTACATCAAGGAAAGAGAATGGGAATCTTTCTCTAACTGATATTTAAAAACCAACAAAAAAGATGAAATGATAAACTTACTTCCTTTCAAAAAGTTAATAGAAAAGTATTTGAGACTATCTCAAAATTAAAAGGGTTAACAGAAGCTGCTTCTAAAACCAAAAAGGTGCTCTTCCCTTACTCTCTGAACTCTGCTGTCTAAACTAAAGAAAACTTTGGGGATATTAAGGTGGAAAATAAAATCATGATTACTTATTTTAAAGAAAAACCCACTGGATGAGAAGAGCCAAATGTAATACATACACCATGTACAAAGACTGAGCTAAAAGTTTTTAATATCAGGGTTTTCTGACCCAACTCAGGACCCCATTTGGTTTGCAAAAGAGTTTGAAATAACCCTCAAAACCTGTGACCCAGGGTTTTCAGAGCTGTATCATGTACCCAGCTTTTAAATCCATGAAACAAGAAATCGAAATGGTTTAAGGTAATGGATTGGAAAAACATATGCACAGTGTTTTTATGTATTGAGAGATATAATTATCTTTTGTTCCATCCTAACTGATGCTTCTCCTCCACTGCCTCAGAGTCTACCAGACTCTTCAGGCTCATGGAAGAGACCTCAGGACTCTCGGCCTGCTAGCTCCTCAGAAACTGCTCTACCTATTCT